>NW_006922041.1:804156-805585 GCF_000298275.1 Orycteropus afer afer
TAGAACCAGTGATAATTATCCAGTAACTGCTCTATCTATTTGAGCCTACATAGCCATTCATGCTCTTTCCTTGCTAAAAGACTAAGTCCTTTTTCTCTCCTTCTGTAGCCTAATTTCCTATTTTCTTGCACGTATAGCAGAATTGGTCATACCACAACTCCCTAGTTTATATATTTTTCTAGTTCAAGAGTTGATACAAATTGAATAATATCACTTGTTTCAATTCTAATTTTCCATGGGGCAGAATTAGTGTTGGGCCACTTTCAGTATGTTTTTAATCCCTGTGTCAATAAAATGTAGACAAGAATGAGAAGCCACGAAATACAAATATGATTTCCAGCATCCACAACTGTGCACATTGTTTGGGGATGAAGCAGTTTTTAGAGATGTACTCATCTATGCTTCATTTAAGGGCTTGTCGTCCTTATTTCCTGATCTGCAAATGATTCTGTTCTCTGCTTCCAGCCTTTGGAGTGTATTAACCTCCTAGAATGTCTCACATGCTCATTAGCACAATATTGATTTCTTGAGTAGCCTCTATTACTTAGTGTTCTGTAGGAGTTCTTTGAGAAGTACAGAAAATTGGCACCCCAGGCATGGTCAGCCTCTTCACTCTTTGTCCCTTAGTTAAACAGTCTCCCCAGGAGCAGTCATTGGAAATACTGATGCCAGGATGGAGTAGTATAGTAGTTAGGAAGAAGTATAATGTAATAATGTAATTTAATGCAACATTTCCCAGACTTTAGTCATTCTTTGCCAACTTTTGAATTTGAGGTTATTTCCATATACTATTAAGGTTAATATTTATTTTTTAAAATAAATGTCTCTATTTAAAATATGAGTTCTTGAACCAATGATATTGAAGAAAGAAATCCAAGCTGTACTGAAGGAATTGGTGGAAAACAAGACTTCAGGAATTGATGGAAAACCCATTGAGATGTTTTAGCAAATGGATGCAGTGCTGGAAGCACTCACTCATCTATGCCAGGAAATTTGGAAAACAGCAACCTGGCCAGCCGACTGGAAGTGATCCATATTTGTGTCCATTTCTAAGAAACATTATTCAACAGAAGGTGGAAATTATCACACCCTACCTACATTAAAAGCATTGTTGTTGTTGTTGTTATTTGCCGTCGAGTCGGCCCCAACTCATAGCGACCCCTCCTTGGGTTTCCAAGGCAGTATCACTATGGAAGTAGGATTGCCCAACCTTCCTTCTGAGGACATTAAAAGCATATGCAAGTAAATTTTTGCTGACTATAATGAAAAAAATAGTTGCATCAGTATATTGACAGGGAACTGCCAGACATTCAAGATGGATTCAGAAAAAGGCATGTAATGAGAGATATCATTGCTGGTGTCAGATGGATCTTGGCTGGACACAAAGCATATCAGAAAGGTATTTGTTGTTGTTGTTATGTGCTGTCGA
>NW_006922041.1:805970-814417 GCF_000298275.1 Orycteropus afer afer
ATAAAACAAGAGGATACAGCATGGTTTGAAGTCACTAAATTTATACATCAGAGTTGTATCCTTTCACCATACTTATTCAATCTGTATGTGGTGCAAATAATCTCAGAAGCTGGAATATATGAAGAAGAATGCAGTGTCAGGACTGGAGGAAGACTCATTAACAATCTGTGATTTGCAGATAACACAACTTCACTTGCTGAAAGTAAAGAAGATTTGAAGAACTTACTGGTGAAAATCAAAGATTATAGCTTTCAATATGGATTGCCCCTCAATATAAAGAAAACAAAAATCCTCACAAATGGACCAAAAAATAACATCATGATAAAGAGAGAAAAGACTGAAGTTGTCAAGGATTACATTTTACTTGGGTCTAAATGAACTCTAATGGAATCAGCAGTCAATAAATCAGGCAATGTATTGCACTTGGCAAATCTGCAAAAGACTTCTTTAAAATGTTAATCAGCAAAGATGTCACTTTGATGATTAAGGTGTGTGTGACCAAAGCTATGGTCTTTTCAATAGCCTCATATGCATGTGAAAGCTGGAGAGTGAATAAGGAGACCAAAAAAAAGAATCGATGAATTTAAATTTTGGTGTTGGCAAAGAATATTGAAAATTCCATAAACTTCCAGTAGAATGAAAATGTCTGTCTTGGGAGGGCTATATCAGAATGGTTCTTATAAGCTCAATAGTCAGACTTTGCCTCATGTATTTTGGTCATGTTGTGAAAAAGGAACAGTCCCTGGAGAAAGATATCATGCATGATGAAGTAGAGGGTCAGTGAAAAAGGGGAAGACTGTCAATGAGATGGATGTACACAGGGGCTACAACAATGAGCTCAAGCATAGCAATGATTGTGAAGATAGTGCAGGACTGGGTAGTGTTTCGTTCTGTTGTAAATAGGGTTGCTATGAGCTGGGACTGACTCAACGACTCCTGAAAGCAGTAAAATTTAAAATATACATGCACTGTTAAAAAGGAATTGTTACTCTACAAATAATAATAATAATAAAACAGTATAAATTGTAATGAATATAAGGATATTGCAAATGTAAATACAGTGAAAGTAAAAGCATATTATTTAGACCATGGCATTATTTCCTCCTGAGAGTGATGAAGCTGTGATAACATTAGCTACTATTATGTTGTTCTTGTTGTTTGGTGACATCAATTCTTTTCCAACTCATAGCGACCCCATGCACAGCAGAATGAAACACTGCCCAATCCCATGCCAGCTCCATGATACCTGCTATACTAGAGTCCATCAACGCAGCCACCGTGTCAATCCATCTTGTTGAAGGCCTTCTCCTCTTTCGTTGACCCTCCACCTTACAAGCACGACATCCTTCTCCAGGGAATGGTCCCTTCTGACAACATGACCAAAGTAGGTGAGAAGAAGTCTGGCCATTTTCTCTTCCAAGGAGCATTTTGGGTGCACTTCCTCTAGGATAGATCTGTTAGTTCTTTTAGCAGTCCATGGTACTTTCAGCATTCTTAGCCAGCACCACAACTCAAAAGCATCAACTCTTCTTTGGTCTTTCTTATTCATTGTCCAGCTCTCACATACATATGAGATGATTGGAAATATCATGGCTTGTGTCAGGTGCACCTTAGTCCTCAAGGAGACATCCTTGCTCCGCAGCACTTGAAACAGTTCCTTCGCAGTTGACTTTCCCAATGCTACACGTCATCTAATGTCCTGACTGCTGCTTCCATTGGCATCGATTGTAGAACCAAGCAACGTGAATTCCCTGACAACCTCAATCTTCTCTCCATTTATTGTGATGCTGCTCATTGGTCCAGTTGTGAGGATTTTTGTTTTCTTTATATTGAGATGTAATCCACTGCAGACTGTATTCTTCAACCTTCATCAGTAAGTGCAAGTCATCCTCACTTTCAGCAGGCAAAGTTGTATTGTCTGTGTATCTCAGGTTGTTAATGATTCTTCCTCCAATCCTGATACCACGTTTTTCTTCATATAGTCCAGCTTCTCGGATTATTTGCTCAGCATATAGATTAAATAAGTATGGGGAAAGGACACAACCCTGACACACTCACTTCTTGATTTTAAACCATGTCATGTCCCCTTGTTCTGTTCGAACGACAGCCTCCTGGTCAAAGTACAGGTTCCTCATGAATACAATCAAGTGTTCGGGAATTCCTATTCTTCTCAATGTTATCCATAATTTGTCATGATCCACACAATCAAATGCCTTTGCATAGTCAATAAAACACAAGTAAACATCTTTCTGGTATTCTTTGCCTTGAGCCAAGATCCATCTGACAACAGCTATGATATCCCTTGTTCCACATCCTCTTCTGAATCCAGCTTGCACCTCTGAAAGTTCTGTGTCAATATACTGCTGCAACCGTTTTTGAATTATTGTCAGTAAAATCTTCCTTGCATGTGATATTAATGATATTGTTCTATAATTTCCACATTCTGTGGGATCCTTTTTCTTTGGAATGGGTACAAATATGGATCTTCTCCAGTCAGCCACTATTATAGATTTGCTAAAACAATACTCCATCACTCATCTGTCAGTTTGTTGTACTGTAGTGGCTTGTGTGTTGCTCTGAGTCTGGAGGCTATGCTACCAGTATTTCAAATGCCAAAAGGGTCCACCAAGGTGTACAGGTTTCAGCAGAGCTTCCAGACTAAGACAGACTGGGAAGAAGGATGGGACCATTCACTTCTGAAAAATATAGCCACTGAAAACCTTATGAATAGCATCGAAACAGTATCTGATATATTAGTGGAAAACTTTAGGAATAGCCTTGAAACATTGTCTGATATAATGCCAGATCATGAGGCCCTCAGGTTGAAAGGCACTCAAAATATGACTGGGGAAGAGCTGCCTCCTCAAAGTGGAATCGACCTTAATAACATGGATGGAGAAAAGCTTTCAGGACTTTCATTTGTTTATGGGGCACAACTCAAAACAGGAAGAAATAGCTGCAAATATTCAATAATCAGAATGTGGAATGTACAAAGCATGAATTTAGGAAAATTAGAAGTTGTCAGAAATGAAAAGGACTGCATAAAGATCCACTTCCTAGGCACTGCTGAGCTGAAATAAGCTGGTAATTACTATTTGAATCAGATAATTATATGGTCTACTGTATGACAGTGCAGGAATGACAAATTAAAAAAGATAGGCATTGCATTCATCATCAAAAAGAATGTTTGAAGATCTATCCTGAAGTAAAATACTGTCAGTGATTAGATAATATCCATATGACTACAAGGAAGACCAGTTAATACTGCTATTATTCAAATTTATGCACCACCCACCAAAGCAAAGATGAGGAAATTGAAGATGTTTACCAACTTCTGCAATCTGGAATTGACAAACATGCAATCAAGATGCATTGCTTATTGGTGATTGGAATGCAAAAGCTGGAAACAAGAATCACCGGTAGTTAAAAAATATGGCCTTGGTGATAGAAATGATGCAAGAAATCAAATGATAGAATTGTGCAAGACCAACAAATTATTCATTGTAAATATCTGTTTTTCAACAACATAAACAGTAGCTATTCACATGGACCTCACAAGATGGGATACACAGGAATCAGATTGACTACATCTGTGGAAAAAGGTAATGGAGAAGTTCAGCATTTGCAGTCAAAAAAAAAAAAAAGAGAACGCCTGTTTCACAACATTATTTAATGTTATGCCTTCACAGATCTAAAATAATCTCATGTACACTGAACATACACATCCTACATTTTAGGAAGAGTTGAAGTAGTGTTCCAAAGAGCTACTTCTTGGATTAGAGTACCTCAGTTTAAATTCCCATTATGCTCAATTTCTACTCTGTGTGACTTTGGAAAATTATTTATCTTCTTTGAACTTTGGTGTGCTAAAATGGGTAACAATAACAGAATATTAGATTCTATTTCATAGGATTATCGTTAGATTAAATGAAGTAACCCGTGTAAATGACTTATCAAGAGACCCTGGGACTTGGCATAGTTTTTGGCTCAATAGAAACAACTTTTAGCATGCACTCTCTCTCTTATCATACTAATCCATGGTCACCTGGAGTGAAGAAAAGGAGGGAGATGCTCTTCCCATTCTGAAATATTTCATTGTTGATTTTAGGCACTTCTGGCAAACAGTTAAGCACTTGGCTGTTAACTAAAAGATTGATGGTTCAACCCTACTCAGCAGTTTCATGGGAGAAAGACCTCACAATCTGTTTCCATAAAGATTACAGCCAAGAAAACCCTAAGAAGCAGTTCTACTGTTACATAGGGCCACAATGAGTTGAAATCGACTCAACAACATCCATCAAAAAACAGTAACAATAAGTCTCAATTCTGGTTGTGCAAGAGAATCATCTGAAGAGCTGTGAGAAAAAGTACAGATTCTTCCTAGAAAAAAAGTATAGCTCCTCCAAGAATTAATGAACCAAAAATTTCTTGGGTGAGTTCTAAGCATGGACCCTTACAAAATATTCACCATGTGCTTTTGTTGCCCACCCATCATTGAGAACCACTGTTTTAGACTCATGTTGAGGCTGCTTTAAACCACAGCAGTGATAGTTACCACACTCTCAATTTATTTAGCATTTACACAAATCATCTTACTTCCCCCGGGGATAAGGGTGTTATTTTGCTCTTTTCCTCATTTTATAGATGATAAAACTGAGATATTGTGAGGTCTAAGAACTTGCTAATCAGGGGTGATGTTGCGATTGGAACTCAGGGCTCTAGACCTCATTATTCTTCAAAAGACTCACAGAAGCCATGAAACTTTCAGAAATCCATGCTGTCTACAGGGGAACTACTTCCATGTTTATGAAGATAAGGCTGGATTATCCCAAGTATTTCAGCCGATAAGGAAATGAAGTGGAAAGAGCCCTGGACTGGAAGACTGTTTCTTCTCATCTGTGCCATTAAGTCACTTGTTCCCACAGGCCAGAGGCTAAGCCAGTGGTGCTATTGGATCCATACTCCAACTTTATTAAAAGTAGTTTATTTTTAACTTTTTTTTTTTTTTTAATATTGAGATGATGTCTAAGATTTCATTTAGAAAGAGTTTGTACTGCTAAAAAGTACTGATAAACAACTGACTTACACAGAGTCTTAACAAAGTGAAAGCATGCACATTCACTGCTCATCATATACAATTTGCCATGTGAAGTATTATCTCAACTCCTTCTAGGCTTAGGAGTATCATCAATTATTCATCTTTAATTCTATTCAGAATCCACTCCAATATAGATAGTACCTCAAAGTTCTCTGGTAATTGTTCTGTTCAGGAGGGTGAATCATATCATTAGGATTGACACTGTGGCCCTGCAAAAATAGTTGTAATTAAACATTCTAATAACATTGATGAACTTTCAGGTGTGGTAAAGAGTGACAAACATTTAATCTATATGTAAGAGTAGACCATGAAAATTGATTGATACTTACGGATTGGAATATGAAAGCTGGAAACAAAGAAAAAGGATCAGTGGCTGAAAAATACGGCCTTGAGGATAGAAATGATGCTGAAGATTGAATGATAGAATTTTGTAAGATCAATAAAATATTCATACTTTTTCAACAACATAAATGGCAACTATACACATGAACCTCATCAGATGGAATACACAAGAATCAAATTTACCACACCTGGTGTGGTAGTTAAAGTTGTATGTCAATTTGGCTGGGCAATGGTTTTGAATGACTGGGCAGCTGGATGTAGGTATTCCCCGTGATGAGATTATAATCAATTTCATTGTGAAATCTGTTATGGACCTGTCTTTGGGGTGTGACCTCCTTCCAGCATATAAGAAGCTTTGGGAAATGTCTCAAGATTTTGGCACATCTGGATCCTGCCATGTTGCCTGCCAATCTTGAGACTGTTCCTACTTGAACTAATGGCCTGCCATGTTGTCTGCTAATTTTAGGACTGTGACCTTTTACTTATCAGTCTTTGGTTTGTCAGCCTCACCAGTCAGCAGCTGAGTGAATCAGAAAAATTCTCCACCTCTAGTGGGCCTGGAACAGGAGGCAGATCTGAAGCCCATCTATGGGCCTTTACTCAGCCCCTAGAGCCAGCACTTTGAACTTGGACTTCTAGCCTCCTAAACTGTAAGAAAATAAATCCCATTTGTTAAAGCCATCCATTTATGGTATTCCTGCTAGAGCAGCACTAGAGAACCAAAACACCTGTGGGAAGAGATGGTAGAGAAACTCAATATTAACAGTCAGGACAAGGCCAGAAGCTGACTGTGGAACAGATCATCAATTCCAAAAATAAACCAAACCAAACTCACTGACATCAAGTTGGATCTGACTCCAAGTGACTCCTCCTTGGGTTTCTGAGGCAGTGTCTCTGCAGAAGTAGATTGCCCAATCTTCCTAGCGAGGAGTGGCTGGTGGGTTTGAACCTCCAGCCTTCTGGTTAGCAGTCAAATGCTTCAGGCACTGTGCTACCAGAGCTCCTATGCAAATCAAGATGAAGCAGAGCAAAATTAAAATAAGCCCACAAAAGCCTAAATATGACCTTGAGTATATTCCACTGCTTTGGTTCTTTAGTGCTGCTATAACAAAAATAACACAAGTGGATGACTTCAACAAATATGAATTTATTTTCATACAGTTAAGGAAGCTAGAAGTCCAAATTCAAATTGCTGGCTCTAAAGGCTGGATGAAGGCCCATAGACCTTGGGCTTTATTCAGCTTTGCTCCTGGATCCAGGCCTGCTGAAGCTGGAGTATCTCCCAACTCATGCAAATGCTGGCTGCTGAAGCTGATGAACCCAAGGTTGGCAGATAAAATGGCACAGTCCCAAGACAAGCAGGCAACACAGCAGGCCACTGGTTCAAGTCCAGGAACTGGAGATGAAGTCTTGGCCAAATGCAGGATTCAAATGTGCCAAAAATCCAGATACTTTCCTCCAAGCTTCTCTATATATGCTAGAAACAGGCCACACCCTGAAGGTAATTTTCTTTCAACTACTCTGCTGTTCACAGAAGATTCCACAATGAAGATGATTACAATCCCATTATGGGGAATAGCTACATCCAGTTGCCAAGCCACTCAAAACCACAGCCCAACCATGGTGACACACAATGTTAACTACCACACCCACCTGGATTTAGAGACCATCTAAAGAATACATTTGACCATTGAACACTAATGACTGAGGTTGAGACAACTAATGCAATGACATTAGAGACATTATACATGAAGAAATAAAAAAATCATTAAAAATGCAGGAAAGAAAGAAAGGACCAAAATGGATGTCAAAAGAGACTCAGACTTGCTCTTGACTGTGTTGACTATTCATAGTGAAACAGAAGACATCATGAAATAAAAGAGATGAACAGAAATTTTCAAAGGGCAGCTTAAGAAGACAAAATAAAGTATTATAATGAAATGTTCAATAACCTGTAGTTAGAAAACCAAATGTGAAGAACACATTCAGCATTTCTCAAGCTGAAGGAATTAGAAGAAAAAATTCAAGCCTCAAGTTGCAATATTGAAAGATTTTATGGGCAAAATAGTGAATAACATGAGAAGCATCGAAAGATGATGTAAGGATGGAAACAATTAGTCCATAAGATTAGTGGACCAAGCAAACCTCAGCCTACATGACCCTTAGACAGAAGAAATAGATGGTGCAAGGCTGCCACTGTCAACCACTTGGAAATGATCTGTGTAGGAGATCCTGGATATAGTGGGAGAAAACTGTGGAATAAAACTCAAAATCATAAAAAAAAAAAAAACAGGCTTACTGGTCTGATAAAGACTGTTAAAATCCCTGAGATTATGGCCCCTAGTCACCCTTCAGTGCTAGAATTGAACTCACTCCTGTGGCTTCCAGCCATGAGTATAGAGATGTATAAGGTGAACATTTACACCAGATAGGCACTCCTTAGAACAATAAACCATGGAAGATCAGAAGGGCAGAATTCATATGAGAAAATAGCTCAGAGGGCAAGAATCCATAAGAAAGAAGGATGCAGGGAAAAGGTATCCACTGGGAAGAAGTGGAAAAAGAGTTGTTACTCTATAGGGATTGCCAAATGCAGGATTCAAATGTGCCAAAAATCCAGATACTTTCCTCAAAGCTTCTCTACATATGCTAGAAACAGGCCACACCCTGAAGGTAACTTTCTTTCAACTACTCTGCTGCTCACAGAAGATTCCACAATGGAGATGATTACAATCCCATTATGGGGAATAGCTACATCCAGTTGCCAAGCCACTCAAAACCATAAGCCAATCATGGTGACACACATGTTAATTAACTACCACACCCACCTGGATTTAGAGACCATCTAAAGAAAACATTTGAGGGAGTTCTGGCAAGATGGCAGACTAGGCAGAAGGACTGCACAGACCCTCTCCAACAAAGAAAAGGGAAACCAATTGACACAGACACAGAAGATAATCTTGGACTGCTGAGCCTTGAAGGGAAGGATACAGAAGTAGACTAAACC
>NW_006922041.1:817630-838295 GCF_000298275.1 Orycteropus afer afer
GAAGGTGAGGACCAGGTTTGCTGGTCCAATAGAGCCTGGTGGAACCACTGAGACTATGGCCCCTGGCTGCCCTTCAGGTCTGGAATTGAACCCACACCTGTGGTTTCCAGCCAAACAATCTATAGGCATGTAAGTTAAACATTTACCTCAAGTAGACACACGCCCTGGTGAGAACAATCATGAGAGAAGGAATGGCTGCTTATGTACAGGGAGACAGCTCAGGGCACAGGAGAGTATGGAGGGATGGACACTGGGATTAGGTAACTATGGGGAGGAAGTGGGAGGGAAGCTGTTGCATTGTAAACTGTGGTCAATGCCATGAGACAAAGTATATATGAACTGCTGTATGGAAAGTGAATTTGCTCTGTAAATCTTCACCCAAATCACAATAAATAAAATAAAATTATAAACAAAACAAAACAAAACAAAAGAATACATTTGATACATTCCCTGTGGATCTCTCAATATCATGAAAGAAAATGTATATGAACTGTTGTGTGGAAAATGAATTTGCTCTGCAAACTTTCACCTGAATCACAATAAAGAAAAAAATATATATATATGTATATAAATATATATAAAGAAGATGTGAGGAATACACAGAATCATTGTACCAAAAAGAATTGGTTGACTTCCAATCATCTCAGGAGTAAGTTTATGATCAAGAACCAATGATATTGAAGGAACAAATCCAAGCTGCACTGAAAGAATTGGCAAAACATAGGATTTCAGGAATTAATTGACTACCAATTAAGATGCTTCAAGAAACAGATGCAAATCTGGAGGCACTCACTCATCTATGCCAAGAAACTTGGACGATATCTACCTAGTCAAACAACTGGAAGAGATCCATATCTGTGCCCATTCCAAAGAAAAGAGATCCAAAGGAATGTAATAATTATTGAATAATATCATTAATATCATACACAAGTAAAATTTTGCTGTTGTTAACTCAAAAATGGTTGTAGCAGTATATCCATAATAAACTGCCAGAAATTCAAGATGGATTCAGAAGACATGAAATGAGGGATATCTTTGCTGATGTCAAATGGATCTTGGCTAAAAGCAGAGAATACTACAAAGTTATTTATCTCTATTTTATTGATTATGCAAAGGCATTGAACTATGTGGATATTAACAAATTATAGATAACATTGTGGAATTCCAGAATTACTTGTGCTCAAGTGGAACTTGTACATAGACCAAGAAGCAGTTGTTTGAACAGAACAAAGGATACTACATAGTTTAAAATCAGGAAGAGTGTGTATCAGTTTCACCAGAAGTATTCAATCTGTATGCTGAACAAATAATTGGAAAACTGGAATATATGAAGAAGAACGTGGTAACAGGATTGGAGGAAGAGTCAGTAACAACTTGAGATAGACAAATGACATGACCTTGCTTACGGTGAAGAGGACTTGAAGCACTCATTGATGAAGATCAAAGACTATAGCCTTGAGTATGGATTACATTTCAATGTGAAGAAAACAAAAAGCCTCATAACTAGACCAATAAGCAACATGGTAAATGGAGAAAAGATCGAAGTTGTCAAGAATTTCATTTTACTAGAATTCACAATCAATGCGCATGGAAGCAGCACTCAGGAAATGAAGTGACATATTGCATTGGACAAATCTATTGCAAAAGACCTCTTTGCAGTGTTTAAGAGCAAAGGTGTCACTTTGAGAACTAAGGCACACCTAACCTAATCCATGGTATTTTAAATCATCTCATGTGTATGCAAAACCTGGACAATGAATAAGGCAGAACAAGAATTGACACATTTGAGTTATGGTGTTGCCAAAGAATATTGAATAAGCCATGGACTACCAGAAGAACTAATCTCTCTTGGGAGAATCATAGCCAGAATGCTGTTTAGAAGTAAAGATGGCAAAATTTTGTCTCACATACTCTGGACTTGTTATTAGGAAGGACAGTCCCTGGAGAAGGACATCTTGCTTGGTAAAAGAAGGTCATTGAAAAAAATGAAGACCTTCAGTGAGACTGATTGACACAGTGGGTACAACAATGGGTTCAAATATAGCAATGAAGATGGTGCAGGTCTGAGAAGAGTTTTGTTCTATTGTACATAGAGTCACTATGAAAACAATCTACTTGATGGCTCCTAACAATAACAACAACAACAACAGACATATGATTAGGTCTCTTATCTGTAGTGACATGGGGTTTGGATGAAGTCAATGACTCTTGTCCAGATACCTTGTCATGGAAATCAATTCAAGTTTATTGCTTATAAAAAATCAGTTGATATCAAGTTGATTCAAACTGATGGTGACTCCATGTGTGTTAGAGTAGAGCTGCA
Organism: Orycteropus afer afer; assembly: GCF_000298275.1. NCBI lineage: Eukaryota > Metazoa > Chordata > Mammalia > Tubulidentata > Orycteropodidae > Orycteropus > Orycteropus afer. Next base: position 819,954 of record NW_006922041.1, read on the forward strand.
CTCCATAAGGTTTTCAGTGGATGATATTTCAAAAGTATATCACCAGGCCTTTCTTCCAAGGTACCTCTGAGTTGATTCAAACTGCCTGAGTGTGTTAACTACTGGCATCATGCAGAGACTCATTATTGCTTGTAGATAATGTTTTTTCTGTATTTGTGGAACAGACTAATAATAACTTGTTAACAAAAGTTTATGGTTAAATCTATACAACTTGGCTATACTCACAGCAGCTATTCTAGGTAGAGCCTGATGGAGTTTATGTAGAATTAATCTTCCAGCTCAAAGGAAGATGTCACTTGCCTCTTGGCATTACAGGCACATTAAATTCCCCTGAGAAATGGCACTGAAGTTGTAGTTATAGTATTCCTGAGCACTCCCATGCTTTGATCTGAACTTTCAGGTATGAAAGTCACTATTAGGTATTTCTGAAAGAAGAAATTATTCTGACTTGGGGGACAATCTGAGGAGAGAGAGAATATTTGTGGAATTTGAGGATAAAGAATCTTGGCAACAACACCCAGGCCTCAGAATGGCAGCAGAATTCCTCACTGCTAGAAGAGTATAGATGAGTGTATTCATAAATAGACTTATAAGTAGCAAATGCTCATTGAGGCCTGGGAGTTGCTGCCTAGTGCCTTTATCCCCAGATTCCACAAATATTCCTTCTCTCTCCTCAGATTGTCCCCCAAGTCATACTGATATTCTCTTTCAGGAATTCCTAGTAGTGCCTTTCAAATTCCTAATAGTGCCTTTCATACCTGAAAGTTCAGATCAAAGCATGGAAATGCTCGGGAGTACTATAACTACAACTTCAGAGCCATCATTATTCGTCCTATCCCTCTGATTCCTTGGGACAATAATTTTTGCTTGTATGTGTGTGAATTTGCAGCTCAGATGACAAGTTTTTAGAAAGTACATATCCTCATATCAGCTTGTCTTCCAGTATCTCATCAACAGTGGGCCTTGTTCTGCTGGAAAGAAAGAAAGGACCAAAATGGGTCATAAACTGGGCAGATGGAGACAATTGAAGAATTTCCTACTCTAATCTTCTTACTCCCTTTATCATCAAAGGGCATTGCATTAGCAAGGTTCAAAGAGGGCTTCCTGCTGTCAGCAAAACTCTAACTGGTAGGAAAAAAAAAAGAAAAAAGAAATCAAGCCCAAGACCAACTCCCAGTTTACAGGAGAAATATAAAAAGTGATTTCTGCAACGATATTGCAATGTCCTTAATAGATCCATGAGTTACTCAAGGGCAGGGATCTGGTCTTATTTATCTTATATTTTCTGATATTGATATATAATAGATACTCAAAGTTGCACTATATTTACTGAATATCTGTTTTGGGAGATTATAATTGGATACAATCTATTTTTGCTTCTGATTCAAGCTACTTAATATTGGCTAAAATAGTATTAACTTAAAGTTGACAAACTTCCTAAAACACACATCTATTTAGCCTCATTCGATACTGAGTTTCTTTCCAGGTTTTTTTTTTTTTAATGATAGATAGTTCTATTTGTACTGTGCTCTCAGAATATTTCATAGTACAATTACATATATTGACTTATTTTTAAAAGTAGCACATTAATTATACATGTGCTGTACAAATGGCAAAATTTAAGTACACATATTAATAGTTCTTTTCACTTTGCTAAACAAACTGAAAGTCATTTCCATAAATACTTAATTCCCTTCTTATTTCTATATAAATTAAATCATTCAAATTTTTATCATTTTGCTTTTTCCTTTATATATAAATATATATAAAATCTTCTCCATTGTCCATTTAACCTTTCTGTTGTTTCTTTCTACCCCAATGGGAAGTTGAGTTGATGAGCAGGGAGGTATTATTCTCACAAAACTTTCTTTAGTACACAAATAATATTTAATGTTTTTCCTGCTAGATTCTTCCATGTATTACTGCCTCCCTTGACTCCAAGATATAGTATTAGTTTAGCTATCAACTGGAGCTATGAATGTATTTACAACTTTTATTTTCCTGTACTCTATTAAAAATGTTTTATAGCATTTTTCACTGGTGAATTCTTTGAGAAGTGGATGGCCCCTTCCTTCTTCTATCTTAGTCTGGAAACTTCTCTGAAACCTCTCCACCATGGATGACTGGACTGGTATTTGAAATAACGGTGGCATAGCCTCCAGCCTCACAGCAACATACAAATCACAGCAGTGTGGCAAACTGACAGACAAGTGGAAACTTCCAGAAATGCAAGCTGGATTCAGAAGAGGATGTGGAACTAGGGATATTATAGCTGATGTCAGATGCATCTTGGCTCAAAGCAAAGAATACCAGAAAGATGTTAACTTGTGTTTTATTGACTTTGCAAAGGCATTAAATTGTGTGGATCATAACAAATTATGGATAACTTTGACAAGAATGGGAATTCCAGAATACTTAATTGTACTCATGAGGAAACTGCACATAGACCAGGAAGCTGTTGTTTGAACAGAACAAGGGGATACTGCATGGTTTAAAATCAGGAGGGGAGTGTGTCAGGGTTGTATGCTTTCATCATACTTATTCAATCTATATGCTGAGCAAATAATCTGAGAAGCTGGACTATATGAAGAAGACCATGGCATCAGCATTGGAGGAAGAATCATTAACAACCTGAGCTATGCAGATGACACAACTTTGTTTGCTGAAAGTGAGGATGACTTAGAGCACTTGCCGATGAAAATTAAAGATGATAGTCTACAGTATGGATTACACCTCAACATAAAGACAATAAAAATCCTCATAACTAGACCAATAAGAAACATTACACTTGGTGGAGAAAAAATTGAACTTGTCAAAGACATCATATTACTTGGTTCTACAATCAACACTAATGGAAACAGCAGTTAAGACATCAAAAGATGTATTGCATTTGGCAAATCTGCTGCAAAAGACTTCTTTCAAGTGCTGAAGAGCAAAGATAGTCTCCTTGAAGACTAAGATGCACTTAACCCAAGCCATGGTATTTTCAATTGCCTCATATGCAGGTGACAATGAATAAGAGCCGGACAATGAATAAGGAAGATCGAAGCAGAGTTGATGCTTTTGAGTTGTGATGTTGGCAAAGAATGCTGAAAGTACCATGGACTGCTAAAAAGACTAACAAATCTGTCCTGGAAGAAGTACTGCTGGAATGCTCCTTGGAAGTGAGAATGGCCAGACTTCACTTCATCTACTTTGGTCATGCCCAAGCCCCCTAGAGCCAGGAAAGGGAGGGACCAGGAGTGGCCGGGGACAACAGAGTGGCAGTTTTCAGGTAGGAATTAGGTAAGAGGAGGGTGTAGAGGTTTCCAACAGCTAAGGGAGACAAACTTGTCTGTCAGTTTGTCATCCTATGAGGCTTGTACATTGCTGTGAGGCGTGAGGCTGTACCACTGGTGTTGCAGATGCCAGCAGAGTTGCACTTGGTGCACAGGTCTCAACACAGCTTACAGACTAAGGCAGACTAGGAAAAAGAAGGAGACCATCCACTTCTCAAAAATTGGCCAGGGTAAACCTTATAGATAGCAGAGAATCACTGTCTAATACATTACTGGGCAACTTTACGAATAGCTTGGAAACATTGTCCAACACAGTGCAGGAAGACTAGCCCCTTGGGTTGGAAGGCACTCAAAATAAGACTGCAAAAGAGCTGCCTCATTAGAGTAGAACCAACCTTAATGGTATGGATAAAGTAAGTCTTTCAGGACATCCATGTACTGACGTGGCAAGACTCCAATATTGAGGAGAAACAGCTGCAAATATCCACTAAAAATCGGAACGTGGAATGTACAAAGTATGAATCTAGGAAAATTGGAAGTTGCAAAAAATGAAATGGAACCCATAAAGATTGATATCCTAGGAATTAGTGAGCTGAAATGGACCAGTTTTGACCATTTTGAATCAGACCAACTATATGATCTACTATGCCAGGAATGACAAATTTAAGAGGAATGGCATAGCATTCATCATCACAAAAGATGTTTCAAGATCTGTCCTGAAGTACAATGCTGTCAGTGATAGGATAATGTCCATATACCTATAAGGAAGACCAGATAATAGGACTATTATTAAAATTTATGCACCAGCCACCAAAGCAAAAATGAGGAAAGTGAAGATTTTTATCAACATCTGCAGTCTAAAAGTGACCAAACATGCAATCAAGATGTGTTGCTTATCACTGGTGATTGGAATGCAAAAGTTGGAAACAAAGAAGAATCACCAGTAGTTGGAAAATTTGGCTTGGTAACAGAAATAATGCTGGAGTTCGCATGATAGAATTTTTGATGACCAATGACTTATTCATTGCAAACACCTCTTTTCAACAACACAAACAGCAGCTATACATGTGGACTTCACCAGACAGAGTATACAGGAATCAGATTGACTACATCTGTGGCAAGGGGGCATGGAAAAGCTCAATATCTTCAGCCAAAACCAGACCAGGAGGTGATTGTGGAATAGACCATCAACAGCTCATACATAAGTTCAACTTGAAGTTGAAGACAATTAAAATAAGTCCACAAGAGGAAAAATATGATCTGGAATATATCCCTCCTGAGTTTAGAGACCATCTAAAGAACATATTTGATGCATTGAACACCAATGACCAAAAACCAGAAGAATTGTGGTATGACATCAAGAGCATCATCCATGAAGAAAGCAAGAGGTTATTAAAAAGATGAGAAAGAAATAAAAGACCAAAATGGATGTCAGAAGACACTCTGAAACTTGACCTTGAGTGAACAGTAGATAAAGCAAATAGAAGAATTGACAAGAAAAAAGAGCTGAACAGAAGATTTCAAAAAGCAGCTCAGGCAGATAAAGCCAATTACTATAATGAAATGTGCAAAGACCTGGAGCTAGAAAACCAAAAAGGAAGAACATGCTTGGCATTTCTCAAGCTGAAAGAACTGAGGAAAAAAAAATCAAGCCTCGAGCTGCAATATTGAAAGATTCTATGGCCAAAATATTGAATGATGCAGGAAGCATCAAAAGAAGATGGAATAAATACACAGAATCACTGTACAAAAAACTGGTCAATTTTCATCTATTTCAGGAGGTGGCATATGTTCAAGAAGCAATGGTATTGAGGGAAGAGGTCAAAGCTGCGCTGAGGGAATTGGCAAAGAACAAGGCTCCAGGTATTGGCAGAATACCCATTGAGATGTTTCAACATACAGATGCACTGCTGGAGGCACTGACTCAGTTATGCCAAGAGATTTGGAAGACAGCTACCTGGCCAATTGACTGGAAGAGATGCATATTTGTATCCATTCCAAAGAAAGGTGATCTCACAGAATGTGGAAATTATTGAACAATATCATTAATATTGCATGCAAGTAAAATCTTACTGAAGATAATTAAAAAATGGTTGCAGCAGTATATGGACAGAGAACTTCCAGAGGTGCAGGCTGAATTCAGAAGAGGACACGTAACGAGGGCTATCATTGCTGATGTCAGACGGATCTTGGCTCAAAGTAAGGAATACCAGAAAGATGTTTACTTGTGTTTTATTGACTATGCAAAAGCATTTGATTGTGTGGACCATGACAAATTGCATAACATTGAGAAGAATGGGAATTCCAGAACACTTAATTGTACTCATAAGGGACCTATACATAGACAAGGAGGCTGTCATTTGAACAGAGAAGGGGAACACTTCATGGTTTAAAATAAAGAAGGGAGAATGTCAGGGTTGTGTCCTTCCACCATGCTTATTCAATCTGTATGCTGAGCAAATAATCTGAGAAACTGGAGTATATGAAGAAGAACGTGGTATCAGGATTGGAGGAGAATCATTAACAACATGTAATATGCTGATGACACAACTTTGCTTGTTGAAAGTGGGGATGACTTGAAGTACTTACTGATGAAGATTGAAGAATACAATCTGCAGTATGGATTACATCTCAATATAAAGAAAACAAAACTCTTCACAACTGGACCAATAAGCAGCATTACGATAGATGGAGAAAAGATTGAAGTTGTCAAAGACTTCACATTGCTTGGTTCTACAATCAATGCCAATGGAAGCAGTAGTGAGGACACCAGACAATGGGTATAGCACTGGGCAAATCAGCTGCAAAGGACCTCTTTCAAGTGCTGAAGAGCAAAGGTGATTACTTGAGGAATAAGGTGCACCTGACAAAAGCCATGGTATTTTCAATTGCCTCATATGTATGTGAGAGCTGGACAACGAAGAAGGAAGACCAAAGAAGAGTTGATGCTTTTGAGCTGTGGTGCTGGCGGAGAATGCTGAAAGTATCATGGACTGCTAGAAGAACTAACAGGTCTGTTCTGGAGGAAGTGCAGCCAGAATGCTCCTTGGAGGTGAGAATGGCTAGACTTCATCTCACATACTTTGGTCATGTTGTCAGAAGGTACCATTCCCTGGAGAAGCATGTCATGCTTGGTAAGGTGGAGGGTCGATGAAAGGGGGGAATGCCCTCAATGAGGTGGATTGACACAGTGGTGGTGATGATGGGCTCAAGTGTAGCAAGAATGGTGGAGCTGGCTCAGGACCAAGCAGTGTTTCATTCTGCTGTGCATAGGGTCTCTATTCTCTGTAAAGTGCCATTCTTTGTAAAGCGGAAGGTCAATGAAAGAGGGGAAGGCCCTCAATGAGATGGATAGACACAGTGGCTGCAGCGATGGGCTGAGGTATAATAGGGATAGTGAGGCACTGTTTCGTTCTGTTGTACATAAGGTCTCTATGGGTTGGAGACAACTCCACAGCACATAACAGCAACAACAACAACATACTGTGAAAGTATTCATGTCACTTTGCTTATTAACTAATCATGTACAAACAGACTGTCTACCCTTTATATTTCCTCCCTTATAAAATGAGAATAAAAATAATGTCTAGTTTTCATAGGTTAAAAGAAATAATGCAGATAAATTGCTTAGAACTGGTCCAGTTTATAGTGAGTGCTCAGTGCTGCTGCTACAATTATTAAGGCTGTTGCAGCAACTATTCTTTTATTATTTCAATTGATATTATTACTACCAACTCATAGTGACCCTTCTTTGGGTTTCTGAGGCAGTATCACTACGGAAGTAGATTGCCCAACCTTTCTTCCAAGGAGTGGCTGGTGGGTTTGAACCACCAGCCTTCAGGTTAGCAGTCAAGTGCCTTAGGCACTATGCCACCAGAGCTCCCGTACTAAGACTACAACTACAACTGAACTCCTACTATTAACGTTCAGGACCACAGCATCCTTTGCTGTGAAATGAAGGCAATAGACCAGATGAATTCTAAAGCTGTGTCTAATTTGGTGACATAGATACATGGGAACGAAATTAGACTGACACATCTTTGCTCAGTTGAAGTTTCTTGATTTAATGAAGAAATGGGAACAACTGGCAATCAATCATGTGGCTGAGTACTTCTAAAGTCTTGAGGATGCTTGAGAACAGTTTGCTTAGTGCAAGTGCACTCGTATCACCATTCATGTACACTGGATGTGAAGAAAGTGTTTCCTGAGCAAAGTGCACCAGTATCCTCATCATCAGGATTCTCCCAAATCCACATGAATTAAGGTATTACTGTAGGAAAGATAGTGAAATAGGTCAAGAACAGAATAAAAGTGCAGGGATAGCAGAGCCATTCAGCTAACAAATTACTGTGTTTTGAAAAGTGCAGTAGTTGAATGTTGTTAGGTGCTGTCGAGTCAGCTCCAACTCATAGCAACCCCATGTACAACAGAATGAAACACTGCCCAGTCCTGTGCTAACCCCACAATCCTTGCTATATGTGACCTCATCGTTGTAGCCACTGTGTCAATCCACCTCGTAGAGTGTCTTTCCCTTTTTCATTGACTCTCAACTTTACCAAGCATGTCATCCTTCTCCAGGGAATGGTCCCTCTGACAACATGACCAAATTAGGTAAGGTGAAGTTAGGCCATTCTTGCTTCCAAGGAGCATTCCAGCTTCACATCTTCCAAGAAAGAAGTGGTTGAGTGTACTGGCTCTTAATTCTGGCAGACTGGGATACCATCCTACCATCCTGATTCTTACTTTTTAATTAGGTCAATGGTGGGATTACAGAAAGTTAGAACCTCAATTTCCGCATCTTTAAATCACTGCCATCAAGTCGATACTGACTCACAATAACCTCCACTGGGTTTCCGTGGCAGTAAATCTTTATAGAAGTATATCGTTCCATCTGCCTTTCACAGAGTGACTGGAGAGTTTGAACTGCCAAACTTCTGGTTAGCATGCAAACATCTTAGGCATTGTACCACCAGAGATCCTTATGATAATGAAAGGTATTTCTTAGTGTTAGAATACACACCAGTCACTTGGCTTCATGCCTGACACATAGTTATGTTCAACATCAACCCTTTTTAACATTTAATACCCAAGTTTGAGTGTTCCTTTTAAACAAGGAGTTCATTGGACAGCTTTAAAATCTATAATTCAAAGAACCTTACACACTTTTCTACAGGAAATTGAGAATAAAATGACTACAATGTATTTGTACCTACTCTCTGTCAGAAATTGGTCTAGGAATTTTGTGTGCATTACCTCATTTAATACTCACAAAACTGCCTTGAGGTGGACATTGAAATCCCCTCTTTGAAATAAGTTCACATTTAGAGACTGGATAACTTATTCCAGGTCATACAAGTAGGAGCTTAATCAAAGTCTTTCTGATTCCAAACCCAGTACTATTTTTACACCTGTAATTTGGGTATTGGCCTCTGACACACTAGGGTCTCTTATACCAGGGTCTAAGTTTGCCACATTCCTCTCTTGGCCTAGGAAGTCAGGTTGTGAGAATAAGAAATCTGCCTACTTTCAATTCTCTCATATGTGTAGACATCACCTGAAGAGTGATCCATGTATAGAATAGACTTCTAACAGAGTATCCACAAAAAGACTCTACATATGTATTCTGCAGATTCTAGCCCCTTCTCCCAAAGACCAAGTTTTTATTTAAACATTCTTTGCTACTTTCTAAGAGATACAATTATTCCCAACTGAAGAAGTCAAATAACTTTACATTTAAAGAAAATCATTTCAGAAGAAAGAAATGGGAAACAGTGGAAAGTATTTTGTCAAATGTCAAGAGCAAGACCTTGGGTTCATGGTATAAGAGCCCCTATTTCTTCAGTGCATCAAATTGTCTCTTTTTATTTTGTTTATTTACTCAGAACTACTTCAGAATGCCTGGGTTTGGAGAATAGAACAGTGGAAAGGGATTGGGAGACTTGATTGTAAATTCTCAAGATGAGCTAAGATTTGAACCAGGCAAATGGATCCCAGAGTACATAGCTCCTAAACACTACCTCACCTTCTGGCTGACCTTGGTCCCATTACTTAAACTCCTGGGGTGTTGTGGAGATTAAATAAATTTGTGCACTTGATGATTTTATCATAGATTCTGATACATAGTAAATGCTCCATAAGTGTTCATTAGTTTATCGTTATAGCATCATCCAGGGCAGAGGAATAGGGGTGGGTGGTCCTTTAACCATTTCCATCTAGACTAAGGCTCTTTTGCTTCATTTCAAGGTGCCCTTGCTTTATTATCACTTCTCCTCTGAAAAATGAAGGGTGGGTTGAGGAAGGCAGGTTGGGTCCTCTTGCCTGCAGTTCACCTCCAGTGCAGTTGAATCTTCTCTGTGCAGCCTGCTCTGCAGACCAGGTGTTCCAGGCACCAAATCTTTTGCAGGTATTTAGCAAATCAAAGCTGACAGCAGGAGGCTGTCAGCCTGACATATGATAAACACCCTCTGCAATTTAGCGCTTTAACACAGGGAGTGTGCTAGCAGGATGACTTAATTGCTGAGCTATCACCCAAGCTGATGTTTCTTGAGCACCCTGCAAGCCAGCTGGGAACCATCTCAGAAACCTGGGGGCTTTAGTCCAGAAAGGGGGTTTTGAGGCAGATAAAGAGAAATAGGCACTACATGATTAAGGAGGGGACTGAGGCAGAAACACAAAATATAATAACCAACCCTTGAAAATATGATTATCTGTCTATAGGCAGAGAGAAAAAAAGAGACTATCAGAATCAAAAGAAACACATAGAAATAACGTAATAAAAATCTGTCATTTTATAAAAGTAGAAACTGAGGCCAAGGGTGAGGCAGGGGATGAGGGACAAGACTACAGAGCTCATCAGTTTTACTCTGCACTGTAGGGTAGCTATATGTAGGAAATCAACTGGTTAACAAACAAAAAAACAGATAAGGAACTGAGGCACAGAAAGGGTGAAAGTCTTGCCTAAAATGGACAAAAGAGTATATGATTGCAAGAAAACTGAGCCCAGACCCAAAAGATTTGAAAATTTTCCTCTGAAGTTCATAATAGACAATGCAGTGTGGAGTCTGGCATATCTTGTCTTGCCTAATTACTAATTTTGTCATCTCAGTCAAGTCATTACCCTTTCTGTGTTCCTTATCTCTGTTATTGTTGTGTGCCATGAAGTTGATTCCTACTTATAGCAACCCCATAGGACAGAACAAAACTGCCCCATAGGGTTTCCTAAGAAGCTCACATGGTGGAGTGAGTAAAGCATTTGGCTACTAACCGGAAGGTCAATGGTTCAAACCCACCTGCCGCTCCATGGGAGGCAGATGGCACAATCTACTTCCACAAAGATTTACAGCCTTGGAAAACCTAGGGAGTCACTATGAGTTGGAATCGACTCAATAGCGATTTTTTTTTTTTTTTTTTTGTTATTGTTGTATTAAGAATGATGCTCCCTTGACTCTTAGGGACCTGCAGATGGGCTCAAACGACTGAACCGTCGATTAGCAGCTGGGTGCTTAACAATTTCACCACTAAAGCTCCTTCTCCTTATCTCTAAACCAAAAAAAAAAAAAAAACCCAACTAACTCATTGTCATGGATTCAATCCCAACTCATAGCAACCCCTAAGGCTGTAAATCTTTACAGAAGTAGTCCACCTCATCTTTCTTCCTTCCACTGAGCAGCTGCAAGGTTCCCACTCATAGTAAGCCCTCCTTGGGTTTCCGAGGTGGTATCACTATGGAAGTAGGTTGCCCAATCTTCCTTCCGAGGAGTGGCTGGTGGGTTTGAATTGCCAGCCTTCTGGTTACCAGTCAAATGCCTTAGGCTCTAGGTCAACAGAGCTCCTGATCTTTTGATTAAAGCAGTCTGATATTTTAACCATTACACCCTCCTATTTCCTCCCTTATCTTTAATTCACTGTTGTGGAGTCGCATCCAACTCATAGTGACCCCTTCTTGCGTTTCTGAGGCGTTGTTGTTGTTGTTGTTGTGTGCCGTCGAGTCGCCCCGACTCATAGCGACCCCTCCTTGGGTTTCTGAGGCAGTATCACTACGGAAGTAGGATTGCCCAACCTTCCTTCCGAGGAGTGGCTGGTGTCTGAGGCATTATCACTACCGAAAGAGATTGCCCAATCTTCCTTCCGAGGAGTGGCTGATGGGGATAATATTAGCATCTATTCTCAAACTTTGTTAGGACAATTAAATGAAATAATGTATGTTAAAGGCTTGAAACATTGTGAAGGCCTTAATGAAATTTATCTATTATTATTATACTTATAAGTATTATTATTATCATAGGTTCCAGATTATTGCCTTTGAATTAGTTGTGATGTGTTGGCCGGGCCTTTAGTCTTGACTGAGCACATGGCAGAAACATCAACTTCTGATAATCAACACAAAAGTCCTTTCCTGTGTTTCTTAAACACATAACAAGGAGTAAAGCTGCATAGAGAAAAAGATCCCTGGGCCAGTATTACAGAATTTGGTTCTGGTCTCAGGTGTAGATTAATTATTGGATAAATGACAGACAGTCCACTTGACTCTATTGAGCTTCCTTTTTTTTTTTTAATCTGGAAAGGGGGGATAATAATGTTGATCTTTTGTTTTGTTGTGAGGATCAAATCAGATAATACATGTGGAGTATTTTTTAGAATCCATATAAACAAAACATAAAATTATATATTTATTTAGTCCAAAATTTTTGAAACCTCTCTCCCCCACTTTTCCCTGCTTGTTCAACCACCAAGTCCTACTGATTCTACCTTTAAAATATATTACAACTCCATTGCTACCACCTTAGTCCAATCCACCATCATTTTTCACATGGACAATTTCAATAGCCTCTTAATCCATCTCTTTATGTTCAATCTTACTCTCTTACAGCCCACTCTTCACAAAGAAAATTAGTATTCCTCTGCTCAAAACCAATCAGAGGATACAATATAAAATGCTCAACATGATCATGAGGCTTTATGAGATTTGGCCCTGCCTCCCATGTTAGCCTAATTTAGGCTCCCTTTCAATCATGGCTGTGTGCTTTCAAATCCTTGAAAAAACTACTCTCATTCCCATTTTAGGTTTTTACAAATAATATTTCTACTGCTTCAAATAATGCTGTCCCTACTCTTTTCTAGAATATTTTCTTTTTATTTGTAAGTTCTCATCTTGGGTGTCACCTTGACTCTGAAATCTAAGTCTGTGGTCCCTTACTATATTTTTGCTCAGATTTTCTTTCATATCACTTAACTCTTTTAATTTCATGCTGACTTTATTTAAATATATAGTTCACTCAATAAGCTTTAAGCTCTGTATTGACAGTGGCCATATACGTATTGTACACACCTGTCTTCCCAGAACCTTGCACATTGGTGACGTAGTGCCTAAGGCATTTGACTGCTAACCAGAAGGCTGGCGGTTCAAACCCACCAGCCACTCCTCAGAAGGAAGGTTGGGCAATCTAATTCTGTAGTGATACCACCAAAGAAACCCAAAGAGGGGTCACTATGAATTTGATCAGATTCGACGGCAGTGTTTGGTTTGTTTGGCTTTGCTTAAGTATTAGATGAAAAAATTATTCAATGAACTTGTGAATTTTAAGATGGAAGACCTGGTTATGGAGAAATTTTCCATTTTAGCTTTATTGTAGAACTTCTACTTACAAGTAGGTTGAAATAATAGTTACAAGTCATTGTTTCTATGCAATAATCAGAAATAACAGAATAATTATTGAGAAATACTATTTTTAAAGACATTGGGGAGGTATGAAAGCAAAGAGAGATAGAAGAACTAAAATTCCTGAAAGCAAAGAACTCTTTCTGAATGAAGTAACATTTTTTTAAATAACTTTTTTTATTATAATTTGAGTGAAAGCTTGAAGAGAAAATTGGTTTTCCATTCAACAATTCATATACATTTTGTTTTGTGACATTTATTTTAGTCCCCACAATGCAACAACATTGTTCCCACTTCCTCCCTGTGTATTCCTTTTCCATTCATCCTTCTTTCCTGTGTCCTCCTGCCTTCTGAAGTTTTTCTGTGGGCAAATGCTGCCCTTTTGATCTCATATGGTTGTTCTAAGGAGTGTGTGCCTCCCTCTGGTTACTGTTCACCTTATGTTGCTGTTTGTTAAGTGCTGTCAAGTTGGCGCAAACTCATAGCAACACTTTGTACAACAGAATGCCAGATCCGGTGCCATCCTCACAATCCTTGCTATGCTTGAGTCCATCTTTGGCAGCCACTTTGCCAATTCATCTTGTTGAGGGTCTTTTTCTCTGACTGTTCACTTTACCAAACGTCATATCCTTTTCCAGGGAATGGTTACTAGGGGTGGGAGAGGAGGGTAGGGAACACTTAAATGGGTAGAGACCAGTATTGATTTGGGTGAAAAGAAGGGCAGTGTACCAAATGTGAGTGATCAACACGGTGACATTGAGGAAGAGGAAAACAGAGAGAGGTACATGGGAGGTACAGACAACAAATATGACCAAAGGAGGTGAGACGAAGTCTGGCCTTTCTGGCTTCCAAGGAGCATTTGGACTGCTTTTCTTCTAGGACTGATTTGTTCTTTTTTCTAACAGCCCACAGTATTTACAGTATTCTTTGCCAAGGCCACAATTCAAAGGCATCAACTCTTTCTTCTTTATTCATTATTCAGCTTTCACATGCATATGAGGCAATTGAAAATATCATGGCTTAAGTTAGGCACACATTAGTCTTCAAAGTGAAGTCTTTGTTTCTAAACACTTTAAGGGTCTTTTGCAGCAGATTTGCTCAGTGCAATATGATGTCTGATTTTTTGATGGCTGCTTCCATGGGCGTTGACTATGGATCCAAGAAAAATGAAATCCTTGAAAATGTCAATCTTTTCTCAGTTTATTATGATATTCCTTATTGGTCCAGTTGTAAGGAATTTTGTTTTCTTTATGTTGATGTGAAAACCATAATGAAGACTGTAGTCTTTGATCTTCACCAATAAGTGCTCCAAATCAACTCCACATTCAGCAAGCAAAGTTATGACATCTGCATATTGCAGGTTGCTAATGAGTCTTTGTACAATCCTGATGCTGCATTCTTTTTCATTTAGCGCAGTTTCTCAGATTATTTGCTCAGCATAAAGATTGAATAAGTATGGTGAAAGGATACAACAGCCCTGATGCACACCCTTCCTGATCTTAGCAAGTATTCCTTTGTTCTTTTCAAGCAATGTCCTCTTGGTCTATGTAAAATTTCTTCATGTACAAGTGTTCTGGAACTCCCATTCTCCTCAATGGTATCCATAATTTGTTATGGTCCACACCATCCAATGCCTTTGGATTCTCCTTATAGGCCTGTTTATTGTTTGGCCAAACAAAAGACATGCATATGAGCTGAACATTTACATTAGGAAGATACACTCCTTGGAGAGATCTATCATGGGAGAAGAGAAAGGCTGTGTATGCACAAGGAGAAAGTTCAGGAGGCAGGAAAACATGAGAGGGAAGGACACAGTGAAGAGGTAATTATGGGGAGGAAGTGAGAAGAGAGCTGTTGCATTGTGGGAAATTGCAGTCAATGTCATGAGACTAACTGTATGTGAACTGCTATATGGAAAATGAATTTGCTCTGTATACTTTCACCCAAATCACAATAAAAATTATTAAAAAAAAAAAGAAAAAAAAAAGTTGAGCCCCAGGGCAAGTTCAGTTCCAGGCTTGAAGGATGTCTAAAAGCCATAGTCCTGGGGTTTCCATCAGTGTCTATCAGACCAGTAAGCCTGTCCTTTTTATGATTTTGAGTTTTGTTCCACCATTTTATCCCACTCTATCCAGGATCCCCTACTGTGATCCCTTTCAGAGCGGTCAGCAGTGATATCCAGGCACCATCTAGTTCTTCTGGTCTCATGGTTATGGAGGCTGGGGTTCACATGGTCTATCAGTTCTTTGGACTAATTTTTTCCTCACGTCTTTGATTTTCTTCACTCTTCTTTACCCTGGACAGGGAGAGATCAATAGTTGCAGCTTAGATGGCTGCTCATGGCTTTTAAGACCCAAGTTACAATTCATCAAAATAGGAGTAAAGTATTGTCTTTGTGTATTGTGTTATGCCAATTGACCTTGATGTCCACAAAGACTGTGATCCTGAGTCCTCTGGCCCAGAGACTCATTCCTTCAAGGTGTTTGGTTCTAGCTAAGAAGTTTTTATAACTTTGCCCCTGTATGCTCTATTATATTCATGGATATATTTGCAGGATATATAGATATACATACATAGAAATATTCTTTATCAAACCTATATATATGTATATATATTTGGGTATAGTCCATTTGCCCTCCCACACCTATTCAGCTTGTGTGTCTATCTATGCATAAAGTCATAGATTATTGTTATTACTATTATTGAAGGATTGTGTATGTAATCGTATTTACCTTTGTTGTCTTTAACTTTTGTGCTCCTTCCACTATATTCTTTTGCCTTGATCATTTTGAGCTGACCTCCCTCTTACAGTATATTGCCTTTCCCTTAACAAAATTAATACATTAACTCTAGTTAATGATTTACTGCTCCTTCCCCTCTTAACACTGGTAAACTTCAAAGAATGGTTCTTACCGTGTATAAACTTTTCTTGAATTTTGATAGTAACAGTCTCATACAATTTCACTCAGCATTATGTTCTCTAGGTTTATCCATGCTATGAGGTGTTTTGTAGATTCATTGTTGTTGTGTTGTTGTTATGTGACTTCAAGTAGGACCCAACTTATAGCGACCCTCCTTGGGTTTCTGTGGCGTTATCACTATGGAAGTAGATTGCCCAACCTTCCTTCCGAGGAGTGGCTGGTGGATTTGAACTACCAACCTTCTGATTAGTAGTAGAGCGCCTTAGGCACTATGCTACCAGAGCTATGTAAATTCATTATTATTGTTTAATGTTGTATAGTATTCCATCGTGTGTATGTACTATATTTATGTATCTGTTCATCTGTTGATGGACATTTAGATTGTTTCCATCTTTTTACTATTGTGAAAAGTGTTAATGAAGAACATGGGTGTACACCTATATATGTATGTCATGGCTCTTATTTTTATGGGATATATACTTATTAATGGGATTGCTGGATCATATGATATTTTTCTTTCCAAATTTTTAAGGAAGCATCATATTATTTTTCATAGTAGCCACATTATTTTCAGTGCCACCAGCAATGTATGAGGGTTCCAGTTTCTCTACACCCTCACCATCATTTGCTGTTTTTTGCTTTTTTGAACTTTGCTAGTAATGCTGGGGTAAGATGATAGCTCACTGTTTTTTGATTTACATCTCTCTAAGTGGTTAAGGATGCTAACCAAAAGTTCAGTGGTCTGAACTTACTAGTGGTTCTGTGGGAGAAAATGAGATGGTCTGCTTCCATAAAGATTTACAGCCTTGGAAACCCTGTGGGGTTACTATGAGTCGTCAACTTGATGGCAGGTTAATGGCTAATGATCATAAGCATTTTTTCATATGTTTCTTGGCTGCTTGAATGTATTCTTTGGTGAAATGTCTGTTCATGTCCTCTGCCCAATTTTCAATTGGATTGTTTGTGTTTTTGTTGTTAAGATGCTGAAGTTTTCTATAAATTTTAGAAATTATTTCCTTGTCTGATATGTCATTGCTGATTTTTTCCTCCAGTATTTATGTTCTCATTTCACTCTTTTAGTGAAGTCTTTTGATATGCATGAAAGTATAATTTTTAGGATGTTCTTGTCATCTGGTATGTCTTCTGCAGTTTGTGCATTTTTATTATGTTTGATAGTGTGTTTATGCCCCTAAGTTTGCCCTATTTTCTCTTTGATGATCTTTAGTTTTATATTTTACATTTAAGTCTTTGATCCATCTTGATTTAATTTTGTATAGAAATATGAACCTTATTTCATTTTTATGCAAATTGATATCTAGTTTTGCCAGCACTATTTGTTAAATAGCCTATCTCTTTCCCATTTAATGGGGTTTCACTGTTTGTCAAACATGTGGATAGATTTACTCCTGGGTTCTCACTTCTGTTCTATTGGTCTATATGTTTGTCATTATTCCAACACCAGGATATTTTAATTACTATGGCCACATCTTAGGTCTTGAGATAAGGGTGTGTGCAGTCTCCTACTTTGCTCTTCTTTAGCAGTGCTTTGTTATCCAGGGTCTCTTTCCTTCCCATATAGAGTTGGTGATTAGTTTTTCAATCTCTCTGAGAATGATGATGGAATTGAATGAGAAAGTATTTATTTATTATTAATCTTTTTCTGGGAAATACTTGCCAAGCCTGAGAATAAGCTGTCAGCCTGGCTTTCCAACACCAAAGGTAAACTTTTAGGTGAAAGGGAAACCCATGGAGTTTAGGATGGCCACGGGAGCTGCTATGGCACCCTGCAGTTTTGATGATGACATGGCAATTTTTCAGCCACAGTACATTTGTAGCTGCTATAATGGCATGGGAAGCTAAGAAACTGTCCAGGCAAGGAGTAATGCAATCTTGTACAGTTTTTCAGTGCTTAGGAGAAAAAGTCCCCGTAAAGGGAGGTATCTGAGAAAAGCACACATGTCTCAACTCTGAGACATTGAAACTGGAGACAGATTGAGTCTAACCAAAGTAGCAGCCAGTCTTGACCCTGATCAAATTTTGATTAGATTGAAGTGACCAGTCCTTTACCCTGTGCCTGAAAGAGAAAAGGGCAAAAACAGAACAAAACAAAAAAAACTCCCAAAACATCAAACTCAGTCTGTGTAACACATTTATATACAATAACCAGCACACAATAAAAATATTACGAGACATTTGAAATGTCAGGAAAATCTAACAGAGAAAAACTATTACTAGAAGCAGACCCAAAGATAAACCAGATGTTGGAGAAGACAAACATATAATTTAAAATAAAGATTATGTTGTTGTTGTTGTTAAGTGTTGTCAAGTCAATTCCGACTCATAGTGACCCCATGCACAGCAGAACGAAACACTGCCCGATCCCGCGCCAGCACCACAATCCCTGCTATACTTGAGCCCATCATCGCAGCCACCGTATCAATCCATCTCCTTGAAGGCCTCCCCCTCTTTCGTCGACCCTCCACCC
>NW_006922041.1:843635-858267 GCF_000298275.1 Orycteropus afer afer
GAAGTAAGCAAATGGACATTCTACAACAACAAAAAAATTTATCTGAAACTAAGAATTCATTGGGTGAGTTAAAGAATAGACAGTAGACAGTAGAAAGCAGGATTAATAAAGATAAAGACAGATTAACAGAAAGTGTACAATAAAGACCAAAAGAAAGAAAGAATGAAGACAAGAAGAGTGTGTAAGAGACATACAGGACAGACTTTTAACATTCCTGTCAGAGTCTCAGAATGAGAAGAGAGAAAGAAATGGATAGAAGAAATGTATGAAAAGATGAGTAAAAATTTTCCACAACTGATTAGAGACTTCAGCCTCCTCAATCAAAAAGCAAATTCCAAGGAGAGTACACAAAAATGACACTTAGAACAACATAGTTAAAAAGTGGAAAACCAAAGTCAAAGAGACAATTTTTCTGCAGCCAGAGGAAAACAAAACAGAACAAAAGAAATAATTTTAAGACATTCCAATGGGAAATATGGAAGCCAGAAAAAAGTGAAATGAAAATGTTACATTGCAGAAAGAAAGAAAGAGAAAAACAAAAAAAAAAAACAAAAAACAGCTTTATCTATTAGAAGGAAGTTAAGGCAAAATTAAGATCTTTCCAATGAACAAAAGGTGAGAAAAATTGTCACAAGTACACTGCCACTACAACAAATATTGGAAGAAATTCTTCAGTCCACAGCAAAAATTTCCTAGATAAAGAAAAAACTGTATAAAAGAATTAAGAGAATTTTAAAAAGCAAATTCATAGTAATAATCAATGTTTAAGCAGTAATATTAACTATAGTGTGGTGTTTTTGACAAGTAGAATTAAAATAACTAAAAATAATAGGTTAGGAAGTGGGACGGGGTAAATTGAGTTAAACTGTTTGAAAGTTCTTTCATTATTTGGGAATTAGTACTAATTTAAGGTGGATTGCATAAATCAAGCATGCATATTGTAATCTTTAAAGTAAACCCTGCAGTAATAAGGCAAAATGATATAACTAAAAGCATACAGAGAAAATTAAATGAATATTATGGAAGACCCCATTAATAAAAAAATAAAGTAGGACTGCAGTAATAAAGAAACAGAGCAAATAAAATAGAAGAAAACAAAGATCAAAGTAGCAGACATAACTCCCATTATAGCAGTAACTACATGTAAATGAACTTAGTATTCCAAGTAAAAGACAATGATTGTCAGACTTCACAACAACTCCATTATTTTTACAAAGTTATACTGCCTCAGAAACTTAAGGAGGAGTTGGCTATGAGTCAAAATCAACTCGATGTCAGTGTTTAGTTTTTTTTTTTTTTTGGTATTTTAAATATAAGGACATAGAGAGTTTGAAAATTAAAAGAAAAGATAGACCATGCAAGTAATTCCCAAAATAAAGTTGGAGTGGCTATATCCATATCTCAGAATCAGACAAATAAATCTTTGAGGCAAGGGGTATTGCTGTTGTTGTTGTTATGTGCCATCAAGTCGGACCCAATAGCGACTCCTTGGGTTTCCGAGGTGGTATCGTTACGGAAGTAGATTGCTCAACCTTCCATCCGAGGGCAAGGGGTATTACTAAACGTAAAAAGAATATTTCATAATTATAAAAAGAGACTAATTCAATGGCACACATGAAAAAAAAAAAAAAGAACCCTGAAGTTATGTTGATTCTGATTCATACAAACCCAATTGTGTTTCCAAGTGGGTAAATCTTTACAGAAGTAGATTGCCTGGTCTAATAATACAAACTTTTTATGCACTTAATAATATAGCTTCAAAATATATGAAGCAAAAGTTGACAGAGTTAATGTGAGAAATAGACAAATCCACAATCATTGTTGGTAATTTTAACACACATTTTCAGTAAATGATAGAAAAAGCAGGCAAGAAATCAGTTAGGAAATATATGATTTGAAACACACTATTAACTAGCTCAATTAACATTTAGACAGAATAACATTCAACAAGCACAGAACATAAGTGTTTTTCAAGTGCATATGGACTATTTACTAAAATTGACCCTTGGTTGGGACAAGAAGCAAGAGTATTCAAAGGACTAAAGTAACAGCATTCATGGTCCCTTCCCACAGTAGGATTAAACTGGAAACCAACAATAGAAAGATTCTTAGATTATTGCCAAATATTCAGAAATTAAAGGGCATATTTCTCAGAGGCTCCTGGATCAAAGATGTCACAATGAAAATTAGAGAATATTTTGAACTGAACAAAAGTGGGAAAATGACATATTAAATTCAATTATAGCCAGATTCTCAGAAACAAAAGTAAAATAGTTAAAGATTCTCAGAAGCAAAAGTAAAATAGAAAAACGTGTAGTCAGACGGATATGTCTTGGGTTGGCCTCTCGACATCATTATGGATGGAGACAAAGTGAAGAGGCAAAGTTGAAGAATGAAAAGAAACTTCTTGAAGGAAATAGAGGTTCAGGGAATCAAATAAAACCCTGTTGTTATTGTTGTTATGTGACGTCCAGTAGGACGCGACTCATAGTGACCCCTCCTTGGGTTTCAACGCAGTATCACTACGGAAGTAGATTGCCCCATCTTCCTTCCGAGGAAAAGTATTATTTTTCATAGTTTAAGGGCTCCAATGAGCGGTAACAATCATAGCAGTAGTCATTGCACGCTTATTATTAGGGTTTTCATGATGATTAAATGAAATAATCATGTAAGACTTCAGTGAACTTTGGAACAAACAAGCATTCAATAAATATTACCTAGTGTTATTTCTCAGGTTCTGTTACTTCTTTTAGAAAGAATAGACCAGCAGTGGCTCAGGAACTGAATTGTTGTTTAAAGTATAACTGTTAAAAATGTATGATATTGTTTCATCACATTTGTTTCAAGAAATATAATGGCAAATGGAGGTTACAAAAGGTCTGCTAAATGTTTAACAGAAAGTATTGGTTGTCATGGTGAATAAAGCCTTGGAGTAAGCAGAACATGTTTCATTTTATTTAACTCATATACAAATGTCTATGAAAGTCTTCTCTCATTTGGAAAAGAATACAAGCTCTGAAAAATTGATTTCTTACCAACAGGACATTTGGCAAAAATAGTGCAAATATGTGCAAACCAGAAAAGGAAAACTAGTTTTATATTCAATTTGGGATGAGAATAAATGGAGACAGGATGGAATCAAACCATGGAAAAACTCCTTGACATTGTCTGTACCACCCTTCCTAATTCAAGGGTGTACAGGCGGTTCCTGGGAACAGTATTACAACAAATCGCCCACCCATTATATTAAAAATTTGAGGTACATACAATGGTTCATAACAACAAAGGGGCACCACTTTGTGACACACATAAAAACATTATTATTATTACTGTATTATTATGTTAAAGATGTTTTAATATATCTTGAAGTGCTTCTTTAATCCATTGTATACATAGAAACTATGTACTAAGATAAACATTCAATTAACTGATACTGGATACAAACCATTCCTAATTGTTTTGACTGATGTGCAAATTAGACTTAAGGCAGATTTAGGAATGGGACTTTTCATAATCTGGGAACTACCTGTACCCTAAAAATAAGAACATTCTTTTGTTGATTACCTACTACATGCTGTCAATCATATCAATCTTTTTCTTCTTCCCAACTCACTAAAATTGAAACTGAGTCTCAGAAAGATTATGTGACTTGCACAAATTCACATAGCTGTAAATGGGTAAACTGAGATGCCCATCCTAGTTTGCTAAACTGAAACCCCACACTCTTTCAGCTAAAGAAGTGCATATTTCCTCAGCGAGTGTTGGAACAAGCCAAGTCACAGTCTTAATCAAGTCATGTGCCATCTTTGAGTACAGACTGAAGGTCACTACCTATCTTCTTTCAGGAACTCTCAGAAGTGGCACCTTGTGCTGAATAGTTACTGGCAGGCCACTTAGTAGTCCACCCATAGTCCTCCCATTCATTCAACTTTGCCATCTCCTTTGCCATTGTCTGCATTCAGATTTTAGTTTCTCTCACAGTTTCATAACAATCTCCAACTAATGTCACTGTCTCTAGTCAGTCCCCAAAGTCATCCTCTACATACACTGTTGTCATATTTAGGTTTTCTGA
Organism: Orycteropus afer afer; assembly: GCF_000298275.1. Lineage (NCBI taxonomy): Eukaryota > Metazoa > Chordata > Mammalia > Tubulidentata > Orycteropodidae > Orycteropus > Orycteropus afer. The sequence continues at coordinate 847,708 of NW_006922041.1, forward strand.
AACACAGGTTGGAATGTGTACTTCTGTGATAAAAACAGCAGCAACCACATCACTTCTCTGAATCACCGTCAGAACAAAATCTCAATTATTCATCCTTATGTTAAAGCCTCCTCCTCTTCAGCTCCCAGTTTCCTTTCCTACATTCTCCTCCACCCTTCCCACACTTACTTGTGTCCAGCCACATTGAGTTTTCTATGTTAAGAAAACATGTTCTCTAATTTCCTACTTCATTTCCTTCGCTCATGCTATTTTCTCGACTGTCCTCCCATGCAATTATCCTCACCTGTTAAAATTCTTCTATGTTCTTTGACATCCCCAGATTTTCTCTTCTTCCAGAGCACACGTGTCTGGCTCAGCTGCCTTACTGGTTCCCCAGAGAATAAGCTGGTTGAAGGTAGTCACCATGACCTATCTTTTTTAGCTCCACTGCTTGACAATAGTCTGACCCAATTAAGTGTTTGTTTTGGTTGAATAAGAGTCTCTGGATGGTGGTTGGAGTCCATCCACAGGCACCTTGGAAGAGAGGCCTGGAAATCTACTTCTGAAAATCAGCCATTGAAAATCCTAATGAGCAGAGTTCTACTCCCACACACATGGGGTCAGCAAGCAACGTTTCTTTTTTTTACTTTGGTTGAATAACTTTATGATGCATACATTTTTCTTTCACACTGTTCATTTCCTAGATGAGTTTATTTTAGAATTTTAGGGAAAAGGGAAAGAAAGTGGCAACTTAGGTACCAGAATGGGAGTCGAGAATTTTGGATTAGAATTGTTGCGCTTTCGTTAACTAGGTTACTTGGCCTTGGGCAAGTTTTTAAACTAACTTTTCTGGGGTTTGCTTTTTTTTTTTTTTCCTATAGATAATCCAGATGTCACTTAGTACACTAAAATTTGCTGTTATGGAGGTCAAGTTTTAGAAATAAAAGATGGTCAGCATGAAAACATGGCAATTTTAGCTAAAAAAAAAAACCCTCAGGAAATGACTTTCCAAATGCCTCAAATTATGTTTCTGGAATTCTTAACCTTTTATACTGAAATTTATCTCAAAAATCAATAGCTATATATATATATATTTAAAAAAATCATTTTCTAGCCATGAACTTCTTGTTCAGAGAAGCTGTGGGGCTAAACATCTGGCCATAAAGAGGGCATAGGGAAGAGACATTTCATGTTAGGAGATGGATTTTTTTTATAGGTCCCAATTGCAGTATATAGAATCAGAAAAAAAAAAAAAAACAACTATAACTTTAGGGGGAACAGTTTTACATTTCTTTTGCCAATTATATATCAACTCAATTCAGAGACAATTCCCAATCGAGGTTTCATCTATTGCTAAGGGTGTTCACATAAAATAATTTATGAAATAGTTAAAATTTAGAACATCTTATGGAGTCTAAGTTTGTGTAACTTCAGTATTTTGTGTAACTTCAGAGTCAGAATTCCTTTTCCCATTAAAGAAATAGCCAAACTATTTAATCAGGGAGATTTTATTGTGAAAAGTTTGCAAGTGAGGATTGCAGAGATTTTTTTCCCTCCCTATCTAATGGAAAGCTTACATAAGAAACAATGATGAAACAAACAGAAATGAATAAGAGAGGGCAAGTGAAGGACTGAATCACAGATTGTTAGAACTAGAGGAACTTCTAGTATAACTTCTGCATTTTACAAATGAAGAAACTGAAGCATATAATATGACTGGCCTAAAGTCATTCTTTTATCAAAAGCTTGAATTGTATAGTCAGCATGTGAATAAGACTAGAGTGTGGCCTGGTACCCAAGTCGCCAACATTTAGTCCATCATTCTTTTAATATTGTGGCTGACAGAAATGACTCAGAAGTCAGATAGAACAGGTTTCAATCTTGGTTATACTCTGTACTCTGACCTTGGAGGAGTTATATAATTTGTTTAAGACTCATTTACTCATCTGAAAAATAGAATAGTAACATTATCTACCTCATAGACATGTAGGAATATAGTAAAATGATGTTTGTGAACTGCTCAGATCAGAGGCAGGCATAAAGCAGAGTACTCAATGGATATTAACTACCACTGGAAACCTTGTCATTCTATTTTTTATTGCCTTTAACACTGTATTACACATCCTTATCACTTTCTTCTGTGAATTCTTAAGTATAATTCCTTTCTATACTGAATACAATCTAAAAAGATCCTGGGAGTGTTTCCTCAGCTTCCGTGATGATAAGAATAATTTTTTATGCTTGTTTGATAAACAGATCTTTAGGTCCCCCAACTCTTCTGGCTCACACTGGAAATTCTTATTCAGTATATCTAGGTTGGGGACCAGAATCCTGTTTTTAATAAGTTGTCTAGGTGATTGAGTAGAGAAAGACCTGCATCTCATCCTCCTTCTTGGCAATTCTATGATCAAATAGTGATAGGAGAAAAAGAAAAAAGTATTGTTTTTCTTTTTCTCTCTTTTGAAAGAAATGTGAATAGGTTTTATTCCACTAAAAAAAAAAAAAAAGAAGAAGTGGGGATTGGCGTACCACAAACTGAAGAGACACAATGTGCCAGATGCTGTTCAAGACACAATCTCAATTCTGTGAGGTGGGTGTTCTTATTCCATATTATAGATGTGGAAGCTGACACAACATGGTAGTCATTTGTCCAAGAAGATCATACATACAATGAGTTGTTTTTATTGTTGTTGTTAGGTGCTGTCCAGTCATTTCCGACTCATAGTGACAACATGCACAGCAGCACGAAATACCACCTGATCCCACACCAGCTCCATGATCCCTGCTATACTTGAGCCCATCATTACATTGAGTTGTTGTTGTTGTTTGCCATTGAGTTGGCCCCGACTCATAGCGACCTCTCCTTGGGTAAGCAAATGTCAAATGAACTTCACTGCTGTGAAGATATTCCTACTATTTCTTGAACATTTGTGGAAAGTAATAAAATTCAGGGGAAAAAAAGCTATGAGAAATTAGTTTAAAGCAGGGTGTGTGTATTAGACATTGCCATATCTCCAACACTTTATATGATGTCTAGTTTATAGTAGGTGCTTAGCAAGCATTTGTTGAATGAATGAATGAATGAATAAACCTGATTATTTACAAATGGAAGCAATAACATATTGAAGTTTGTTCAAGGAAAATTATGAGTGATATTAATTGTTGATGCTTTCATGCTTTCCTTCTGTTTACCCTTCTGTCTCAATCTTCCAGTGTTCTAGGACATGTCCTACTCAGATCCTGACTGCACAAGGAGAGAGACCCATGTTTCCAGATCTCCTCAAAATTATATTAGTTTGATAATTGCTTTTACATAAAAAAATTGCTTTTCAATTAGAAAATTATAGGATCAAAATCACGTGATACAAAAAAAGTCTATTGAAGGGAGTACTGAATAAGTAAAGCACAGAGGATATTTTTAGGGTGGAGAAACTATTCTATGTGATACTGTAATATTAGATGCATGACAGTATGAATTTTTTAAAGTACATATAACTTTACGACACAAAGCATGCAAAGACTCTGTGATATATATATGAATATAAATGTGTATATGTTATATAACTTTGTTACAAATATAATGGATGAAAAAAAAGTTTGACCTAAGTAACTTTAGAAATGAGTAGAGGGGAGTCTTTAAGACTAAAAGCAGAAAACAAACAAACAAAAAATCACCTAAGCACTGTACTCCAGTTGATAATGTTATTTCCCATGAGAGTGCAGTTTAACAAAACTGAAATAATTATATATGTATACTAAAATTGAACAATTAAGTAAATGAATGGTGAACTGTGGAAGCTGAATTTCTTACTGTTGGAGTGGAAGGTTACAGATAAGCCAGGTGAGAAGTTTAGAATAATCTATATGGTAATGGATTAGAGTTGGAGTCATCAATATAAACTCATATTTAGCTTAGTAAAGATACAGATGATTACATATAGAAATATTTAAAGACATTAAGAACTAAATTACTGACCAAAAGGTTGGCAGTTTGAACTGCTCAGAGATACCTCAGAATACAGGCCTGGCAACTTGCTTCTAAAAGGTCACGGCTTTGAATACCCTATGAAGCATTTCTACTCTGGACAAGTGATGTCACTTTGAGTCAGAATCAACTCAACAGCAACTAACAACACAACAACAACATACATTAGTTAGTATAATACATATTTCTTTGCTTTATGAGCTGAGGAAGACTAGAAGCAAGAATATCCCATTACCAATGAGTACACAACTGGTGCCAAGATACTGGTTCCTCATACCATTCTCTAATAAAAGAAACTTGAACTCCTTAGAGAAATAACAGATTTTAGAATAGGGAAAGTAAACATATAAGATAGGTGTAGTTGTTATTGTTATTATTGTTGTTATGTGCCATAGAGTCGGACCCGACTTATAGAAACCCTTTCCTGGGTTTCTGAGGCAGTATCACTATGGAAGTAGATTGCCCAACCTTCCTTCCAAGGAGTGGCTGGTGGGTTTGAACCGCCAGCCTTCTGGTTAGCAGTCAAGTGCCTTAGGCACTATGCTACCAGAGCTCCTGTTATTAGGTGCTATCAAATCAGCTCCGATGCAGTGACACTGTACAACAGAACAAAACACTATGCCATCCTAACATTCCCTGCTATGCTTGAGGCCATTGTTGCAGCCAATGTGTTACTCCATCTCATTGAGGGTCTTCCCCTTTTTTGCTGACCCTCTACTTTACCAAGCCTGATATCCTTCTTCAGGGAATGGCCTATTCTGACAACATGACCAAAGTAGATGAGACAAAGTCTGGCCATGACTGCTTGTAAGGAACATTCTGGATGCACTCCTTCCAGAACATATTGTTCATTCTTCTGGCATTTTCAGTATTCTTGTTGGGACACCATAATCCAAAGACATCAATTCTTCTTAAGTCTTCCTTATTCATTGTCCAGCTATCCCATTCCTATGAGGCGATTGAAAAATACCTTGGCTTGAGTTAGGTGCACCTTAGTTTTCAAAGTAATATCTTTGCTTCTAAACACTTTGAAGAGGTCTTTTGCAGCATATTTGCCTACTGCAATAAGATGTCTGATTTCTTGATTACTCCTCCCATGGGAGTTGATTGTGGATCCAAGTAAATGAAATTGGTGACAACTTCATTTGTTTCTTCATTTATCATGATGTTGCTTATTAGATTAGTTAGACCAGTTGTGAAGATTTTTGTTTTCTTTATTGTAAGGTGTAATATTGTGAGGCTGTAGTCTTTGATCTTCATCAGTAAGTGCTTCAGGTCATCTTCATGCTCACCAAGCAAGGTTGTATTATCAGCACATTACAGATTGTTAATGAATGTTCCTCCAAACTGGATGTTGCATTCTTCTTCATATAATCCAGGTTCTTGGATTATTTTCTCAGTATGCAGATTGAATAAGTATGATGAAAGAATTCAACCTGGATGCACAGCTTTACTGATTTTAAGCCATCCACTATCCCCTTTTCTGTTCAAATGACTGGACATGTTCATGATGGGCACAATTTTGGGTTCTGGAATTCCTATTCTTAAGTGTTATCTATAATTTGTTATGATCTACACACTCAAAGTCCTTTGCATACTCAATAAAACAGAAGTAAATATTTTTCTGATATTCTTTACTTTCAGCCAAGATCCATCTGACATTAGCAGTGATACTTTCATTTCATGTTTTTTTTCTGAATCCAGCTTGACTTTCTGGAAGTTCCCTGTCAATATAGTGCTGCAACTGATTTTTAGTTATATTCAGAAAAATTTTAGTTGATATGATATCAATGATATTGTTCAATAATTTCAGTATTCTGTTAAATTACCTTTCTTTAGAATGGGCACAAATAAGAATTTCTCCAAGTTAGTTGGCCAGGTAGCTGTCTTCCAAATTTCTTGGCATAAATGAGTGAGAATTTCCAATGCTGCATCTGTTTGTTGAAACATCTTAATGGGTATTACATCAGTTCCTGGAGCCTTGTTTTTCACCAATTCCTTCAGTGCAGCTTGAACTTCTTTCAATATCCTTAGTTCTTGATCATATGCAACCTCCTGAAATAGTTGAACATTGACCAGTTCTTTTTGGTTCAGTAACGTGCATTTCTTCCATCTTCTTTTGAAACTTCCTGAATCATTCAATATATTGCCCATAGAATCTTTCAATATTGTAACCTGAACTTGAGTTTTTTCTTCAATTTTTTAAGCTTGAGAAATGCCAGGTGTGTTCTTCTTTTTTTGGTTCCCTATTTCTAGGTCTCTGCATTTTTCATTATAGTACTTTGTCTTCTAGAGACGTCCTTTGAAATTTTCTGTTCAGCTCTTTTATTTCATTCACTTCAGCTACTCTACATTCAAGAGCAAGTTTCAGAGTCTCTTCTGACAAGTTTAGTATGGAGCTTTTGTTTTGTTTTTTGCACATTTCCTAACTTTCAGGAATTACAAGATGCTCTACATCTATCTTCATTCTAGGTGTAGAGCATCCTGTAATTCCAGAAAGTTAAGAAATGCACAAAAACCCCATAGTGTTAGTTTCTAAAGTTTGATAGAAACCAATTGAAAGAGCTCTCTATGGCTAAAACTGGAAAAAATTGAGCAAAATGAACAAATAAATTAGTATTAAATTATAACTCAAAATATAAAATAAATATTTATGATCCTATAGTAATATAAATAACTGATTGAATAAATAAGTAAATGGGAGAGATAAAACAAATATCCCATGTATAACCAAACCAAACGCACTGCCATCAAGTCATATCTGATTCATAGCCATCCTTTCTTGGGTTTCCAAAGCAGTATCACTATGGAAGTAGATTACCCCATCTTCCTTCTGAGGAGCGGCTGGTGGGTTTGAACCACCAGCCTTCTGGTTAGCAGTCAAATGCCTTAAGACCTATGCTACCGGAGCTCCTATCCCATGTATAAGAATTCCAAATTATCTGTGCAGTTACTCTTCCCTTGAGGAGGTAGAATATAACACCTCCTTCATTAAGGGAGGGCTTTGCACAGTGACTTCTTTCTAAAGAGTGTGGTACAGAAACAGGGGAGGAGGGGGAGAGTAACTTTCTGATTGAGAATCTTGCCAAACACTATTATAACCAGAAGATCAAAGTTAACATTAACTGATTGATGAAGTCATTGCTGTAAGGTGTCATTGAGTCTGCTCTGACTCATAGCAACCCTATGTCCAACAGAAAGAAACACTGCCTGGTTGTGTGCCATCCTCACAATCTTTGCTATACTTAAGTCCATTGTTGCCAATACTGTGTCAATCCATGTTGTTGAAGTTCTTCCCCTTTTTCTCTGACCCTCTACTTTACCAAGCATGATACCCTTCTCTAGGGAATAGTGCCCTCTGATAACATGACCAAAGTAGGTAAGATGAAGTTTGGTCATTCTCATTACCAAGGAGCATTCCAGCTGTCAATAATATATAATGTAGTAAGAATAGTATTTCATATTTGTGGTCTTCCTCCCCAAAACCCATGAACTTACTCTAATCATGAAGAAAACTTTAGGAAAATCTCAATTTAAGAATTTTCTTCAAAATATTTCACCAATATTCCTCAAAACTGTAATGTCATCAAAGACAATGGAAATGTCATAGCTAAGAGGAACAAAAGAAGACATGATTATTAAATGTAATGTGATTATCTTTGAAGGGATCATGGAACACAAAAATAGTATTAGGCAAAAACTAAAGGAATCTGAGTAAAATATGTTGTTGTTAGGTGCAGTCAAGTCGATTTTCAATTTATTACTTTTACAATGACAACAACATCAACTCTCCAACATTAGAAGCTGCTTTGTTTTGTAAGAAAAGAAAAAAAGAAGGAAGTGTATTTAGTATCTACATTAGCTATTAGGATTATGATCTACTTAATGTTTTTATTAGGTGCCATTAAGTCAGCTCTGACTCACAGCACACTGTGTAAAACAGGGCAAAACACTGTCTAGTCCTGCGCCATTCTCACAATTCTTGCTATACTTGAGACCATCATTGCAGCCACTGTGCAGTCCATCTCATTGAAGCTCTTCCTCTTTTTCACTGACTCTCTACTTTACCAAACATGATAGCCGTCTCTACGGAATAGTCCCTTCTGACAACATGACCAAAGTAGGTAAGATGAAGTTTGGCCATTTTCTCTTCCAAGGAGAATTTGGGGCTGCACTTCTTCCAAGACAAATTTGTTTGCTCTTCTGGCAGTCCATGGTATTTTCAGTATCCTTCCTCAACACCATAATTCAAGGTTATCAACTTATCCATTGTCCAGCTTTCACATGCATATGAGGCAATTGAAAATACCATGTGTTGGGTTAGGCAGATCTTCGTCTTCAAAATGACATCTTTGCTTCTTAACACTTTAAAGATTTTTTTTTTTTTTTTTTTTTTTGCGCTGCAGTTTTGCCCAGTGCAATATGATGTCAGATTTCCTGCCTGCTGCTTCCATGGGTGTTGCTCAAACATTTTTCCATTTATCGTGATATTGTTATTGGTCCAGTTGTGAAGATTTTTGTTTTCTTTATATAGTCTTTGATCTTCATCAGCAAGTATTTCAAGTCATTTTCACTTTCAGCAAGCAAGGTTGTGTCATCTGCATATCACAGGTTGGTAACGTGTCTTCCTCCAATCCTGGTGCCATGTTCTTTTCATATAGTCCAGCTTTTCAAATTATTTTCTCAGCATACAGATTGAATAAGTATGATGAAAGGATACAACCCTGATGCACATCCTTCTTGATTTTACTATGCAGTATGCCCTTGTTCTGTTCGAATGACAGCCTCCTCGTCTATGTATAGGTTCCTATGAGGACAACTAAGTGTTCTGGAATTCCCATTCTTCTCAATGTTATCCACATCCTGTTATAATCCACACAACCAAATCCCTTTGCATAGTCAATAAAACACAGGTAAACATCTTTCTTGTATTCTTTGCTTTCAGCCAAGATCCTTCTGACATCAGCAACAATAACCCTTGTTCCACTTCCTCTTCTCAATCTTGCTTGCATTTCTGCAAGTTCCCTGTCAATATACTGCTGCAACCATTTTTTACTTAACTTCAGCACAATTTTACTTTTCTGATATTAATGGTATTTTTTTTTTTTGATAATTTCTACATTCTGTTGGATCGCCTTTCTTTGCAATGGACACAAATATCAATTTCTTCCAGTTAGTTGGCTAGGTAGCTGTCTCCAAATTTCTTGGCATAAATGAGTAAGGACCTCCAGCACTCCATCAGTTTGTTGAAACCTCTCAGAGAGTATTCTATAAATTCATGGAACCTTGTTTTTTCTCCAGTTCCTTCAGTGTACTTCTTCCTTCAATACCATTGGTTCTTGATCACATGAACATCCACCAATGCTTTTTTGTACAGTGACTATATGTATTCCCTCCTTCTTCTTTTGATACTTCCTGAATTGTTGAATATATCGCCCATAGAATCCTTCATAATTGCAACTTGAGGCTTGAATTTTTTTTTTTTTCCAGTTCTTTCAGCTTGAGAAAAGCCAAACATATTCTTCCCTTTTGGTTTTCTTACTCCTGGTCTTTGGACATTTCACTATAATAATTGACTTTGTTATCTTGTGCTGCCCTTTGAAATCTTCTGTTCAGTCCTTCTATCTAGTCATTTCTTCCATTCGCTTTAGTTACTCTTGATTCAAGAGTTTGTTTCAGAGTCTCTTCTGATGTCCATTTTGGTGTTTTCTTCCTTTCCTATCTTTTAAATGACTGTTTCCTTTCTTTATGTATTGTTTTGTTTTGTTTTGTTTTTGTTGTCATCCCACAACTTGTCTGATTTTCAGTCATTGGTGTTCAGTGTGTCAAATCTATTCTGATGGTCTCTAAATCCAGATGGGATATAATCAAGATCATACTTTGACTCCTATGGACTTGTTTTAATTTTCTTCAGCTTATACTTTTATAATTATTTGTTTTTAATCTTTTCACTGAAGAGAGAGGGAAAAGATTCTTTGGCATTCTGAACTATTTGCATTTTTTATACACCTAGTTTATCAGCTTTTTCCTAGGTCTTCATTTTATTATCACAGTTTATAATTACTGGAAAGGGAACATAACAACTAAATTTAGTGTGTTTAGAGATCTGGTATTGTCCTTTTGGTACTTGGGTGGCACAGATGGTTAAACACTTGACTACTGATCAAAAGGTTGGCAGTTCAAATCCACACTGAAGCACCTCAGACCAAAGGTCCGGACATCTCTTTCCAAAAGGTCACATCCTTCAAAAGCTAATGAAGCAGTTCTACAATGCAATATATGAGGTGGACATGAATTGGAATGGTCTTGATGACAATTGTTGTTAGGTACTGTCGAGTCATCTCCAACTCATAGTGGCCCTATGCACAGCAGAATGAAACACCACCCAGTTCCGCGCCAGCTCCATAATCCCTGCTATACTTGAGCCCATCACCGCAGCTACTGTGTCAATCCCTTATTGAGGGCTTTCCCCTCTTGTCGACCCTCCACCTTACCAAGCATGACATCCTACTCCAGGGAATGGTCCCTTCTGACAACATGACCAAAGTAGGTGAGACAAAGTCTGGCCATTCTCACTTCCAAGGAGCATTCCAGCT
>NW_006922041.1:858802-880968 GCF_000298275.1 Orycteropus afer afer
TGATTCTTTCTCCAATCCTGATGCCATGTTCTTCTTTATATAGTCCAGCTTCTCAGATTATTTGCTCAGCGTACAGATTGAATAAGTATGGTGAAATGACACGACCCTAGAAATTAATTTAGCTTTATTTTTAGTAATCTCTTTTCAAATGAAATGTGTTGAAAAGACAATCTTCATTAATCCTTCATTAATCCTGTGGTTTTTGTGCATATGTAAGAACACCTTTTCTTTTTCTAAAATTTAACATTGAAATAACTCTATTTATCATAAATATTCTTAACAAAATATATGTTAAATAATATTTCAATGTATTATTGATAGACTCAGAATTGGAGCTTCAATATAAGAAAGAAGTGAACAGTGATAAATGATTCTTTGGAAGTTGTATTTATGATTAATTGATGCTGCAAAATATTGACTGAGTCAATTTGTAATCATAACCTATCAGCAAATTAGTGCATTAATGTGTGCCTCTAAATAGGTAAATTATATGCTTTAAAATAACTAAATTTTTAGCTTATAATTTTATATTTATATTTTTCTCTCAGAAATTTTAGGCACTCTTTTAGAGTATTCTTTTCTCTTACTTTTAATGAAGGAGCAGGATGACAAATGTGATGGAAAAATTATAAAACCTATTTACATTTCCCTCTGCTTAGAATTTCCTTTCTCAATTCCACATGTCAAAATCTTACTTATCTTTAGAGTCCAGCCTATTAATTGCCTCTTCTTTTCTCTCTCTCTTTTTTTTTTTAATAATATTTTAATGACTTTCTGGTGAAAGTTTACATAGCAAGTTAGGATTCCATTTGATGATTTCTGCATATATTACTCAGTGACATTAGTTATATTTATCACAATGCGTCAACATTCTTTTTAATTGTGTTCTGGTTGTTTCGTCTCCAGTACTCTAATTTCCCTGAGGGCTTTGAACTAGTTCTTCTGGTTCAGTCATGGCTGATGAAGCAAAAGCAGAACAGACCTGAATTTGTAAAATGTGGTGAACCAGAGCAGTAATCAGACTTGGAAAAATTATGGGTTAAAGCCCTGCTAGAACCTTAATCTCCCTTTTAGAAAAGGGTGTTCGTTCATAGTTCATAATCTCTTGATGGGTAAGTTGGAAACAGTGGTGTCCTGATCACAGGTGGCAACCAACAGTGCCACTTTGAATGTGTGTTACTCTCATAGTCCTGGCAATAATCCAGTCTCCAGCATTTGGCTCCTGCAAGGGCCTCTACTGAGTCGCCCATTCCAGGGCTTTGACCTATGATTTTTCCCATTCTGGTTATCATTCTGCTTCATCCAAATTGAAAAAATTCCAGTCTGTTCCAATTTTGCTTCATTGAACATAACTGAACCTGTTCTGACTGGTTTAAGTCTTAGTTTCCCCATCATGTTTTCTTGTCATCTTGGCTTTTAAGTAATTTTTGACCTTTTTAATGGTTGATGGTTTTTATCATATGGGTAATATCCTTTAGTTTGTGTGCCACTCTCCTATTTACTAAAAGATGATCTCAAGTGATAGGGTGGGTTCTAGGTTTAAAGAGTATCATAAAGCAAAATCCTTTCAGGGTATCCTCTGTTCTCTACCTTTCTCCAGTTTTCTGGCTTTTTTTTTTTTTTAAGATTCAGTTCTGTTTCACATTTTTCTCCCATTCTATCTGGGATTATCTATTGTGACTCTGGTCAGAATAGTCAGTGGTGGTAGCTGGGCACCATCTAGTTCTTATGGTCTCAGGTTGTGGCTCATGTAGACTTGTTTCTTCTCTGAGCTTTTGGTTACCTTTTGGTGAGTGGAGACCTGTAATTGTGTCTTAGAAATCATTTGCAAGCTTTTAAGAACTCAGATGCTACCCACGTCACTAGGATGCAGATCATGATTTTTATAAACTTTGTGATGTCATTTGACTGAGTTGTCCCCTGAGACTATGGTCCTAAACTTTGGAGTATGGAAAACTAAATCTTGAAAGGTGTTTGATTATTTCTGAGGAGTATGTGTATTTGTATCTTCGAAGAGTATATGTGCTGGTACCCACTTATTTGTATTTACATGTACCTATAGATAAAAGTATTCTTGGTGGCACAGTGGTTAAAGCACTCAGATGTTAACTGAAAAGTTGTTGGTTCTAATACTCTAGCTGTTTCATGGGAGGAAGATGTAGTAGTTGCTTCCATAAAGATTTACTGCCTTAGAAACCTTATGGAGAAGATCTATCCTGTCACTATGAGCTATAATCTACTTGACAGGAGTGGGTTTGGTTTTGGTTGTAGATACTGTTATGTGTCCTTACCTATGTACAAATCTTCATAGCAACATGTACCTATCTGTATGCTAATATGCCTATACCCTTCCATGCGTGTTCAAACACTTGTTTTCACTTTGGTTGTGTTGTGTTCACTACATTCACATTCACTGACACTTTTACCATCATCAAAAGTAACAAGTCTCTATTATCTAAAGCATCATGTTCCCTCCCTCTCTCTTTTCCCTGGTAACCACCAATGAACACTGGTCTCTCTCTCTATATATATCTGTTCTTGTTTTCTTATAAAAGGGAGATCATACAATGTTATTGTTGGTAGGTGTCAAGTCAGTTCTGATTCATATCAACCCTGTGGACAACAGAACAAAACACCATTCAATTTTGTGCTGCCCTCACAATTGTTGCTATGTTCAAGCCTATTATCACATATAATAATTGTCCTTATTTTTATATTTTTTATTTATTTCTCTTAGCATTAAGTCCTCTGGACCCATCCATGTTATAATATGTTTTGGAGACTCATTGTTCTTTGTGGTTGCATAGTATTCCATTGTATGTATGTACCACAATTTGCCTATCCATTCAGCCATTAAAGTTAGTGCAGAGGAACACAACTGATTTTTGTGTGCTGATCTTGTATCTTGCAAAGTTGCTGAATTTTTCTATTAGTTCCAGTGATTTTCTCGTGGAATCTCTATGGTCTTCTATGTATAAGATCACATACTGATGCATTTGCATGTGCTGTAAGAATGCTCATATATATAACAGAGCTATCAGGGAAAGGTTATGATAACCTCTTTGCCACAGCCAAATTCTTTGAGGGAGTTAGTTACTGGGCCCACAGGCTCTGGGCCATCATTACAGCTGGTAGCATGCTCAATTGGCATAACTTGCCACACAAAAACATTGTTCTACATCTATCTCTGGTGAGTAATGACTGGGTTAGAAGTTTTCAAGTGGCCATATAAGATGCAACAATTGGTCTCTCCTCCGCTTGACTGCTAACCAGAAGGCTGGCGGTTCAAACCCATAAGCCACTCCTTGGAAGGAAGGTTGGGCAATCTACTTCTGTAGTGATACTGCCTCGGAAACCCAAGGAGGGGTCACTATGAGTCTGGGCTGACTCGACGGCACACAGCAACAACAACATTTGGAGCAAAGAAGAATGAAGAAAATCAAAGACTCATTGAAATAATTATCCAAGAGACTAGTGGACCATGAGAACTGCAGCCGACATAACCCTGAGACCAGAAGAACTAGATGGTGCCTGGCTACCACTTGCAACCACTCAGAGAGGGATCAAAATAAGAGATCCTGGATAGAGATCCTAAACAAAAAGAAGGTAAGTTTAGTTTGCTCTTATTTCTTATAAGATTGATGCATTGTTTGCCAAGTGTAATTATTGAGTTTATTCCCTGAAAATATCATATTCTTGGTCCTTATGATTGCCGGTGTTGCATTTTTTTTAATATCTCCCTCTTATTTATTTATTTTCCAAAATGAATATTTATTTAATGTTTGCCTTTCAGTTTGGGTTTTAAAAAAATCTCATCACCTTCAAGTAATTTCTGACTCATAGAAACCTCTCCTTGTGTTTCCAAGGCAGTATCTCTATGGAAGTAGATTGCCCAACCTTCCTTTTAAGAGTGGCTGGTGGGTTTGAACCAAATTTTGATACTCTCTTGAATAATACTTGCAAAGCTGGTTGGGTAATAGCAAATTCCTACAGCTTCCTTTTGTTTAAGAATGTCTTGATTTCAACTTCAGTTTTGAATAACAAATCTTCTGGCTAAAGAATTATTTGACTATTATTTTCTTCCAGTATCTTATGTATGTCACTCCTTCATCTTCTGGCCTCTAGAGTTTCTGAGGAGAAATATGAAACTGATTTTTATGAAGGAAACTTGGTACAATATAGTGCATTTTTCTCTGATTACTTCAGAATTCTTTTCTTCTGTTTGATTTTCAAGAATTTTAATATAATATTATAGGGAGTTGTATATTTGTGTGTGTTTCTTCTAATTGGGGTTCATGTAGCATCCTGTATTTGTAGGTGTGGTTCTCTGTTCGAATGTAGGAGATTCTCTCTGATTATCTTTTGGAAAATTATATGTATGCCTTTAATGCTGTCAGGGTGCTCTGAGAATCCAATAATTCTAATGTTAGATTTCTTAGTTGAATGCCATATTTTCATTTGGGTTTGTTTACTTTTCTTTGTTCTTATCTCTTGTTTCACTGGAGACTTGGTAAGTTCAGTTATTTTGCCTTCTAGTTCATTTATTCTATCTTCTGTTTGACTCTACTGTTGAGTATTTCTCTTACTTTTTCTGATTCAATTTATTTATTTTTCAGTTTCAGTAGTTATCTCTATTTTATTTCAATATTTTCAGTTTCCTTGTTGAGTCTCTTATGTTGTCCCTCCATTAGTTTCCTGATCTCTGCTAGTTTGCTTTCTGCTTTCTTTAAACATATTTAGCACTGTAGTCTGAAAATTATCATTTCTTTGCAATAGTCTGGCATCCATAGGAAAAATGTCTTCTTCTTCACGTTTTACTTTTGATTGGTCCGTCTCTTTTGATTTTATGTGTTTTACCATTTTTTTTGTTGTTGTTGTTGTACTTAGGCCATTTCTCATTTTTTGTTATTATTATTTTTTTAACTTTAAATTTTGAATTGATTTTTTTTGGAAATTTTTCTCATTGGGTGCCCTGGTGGCACAGTGACCAAGTTCTCAGCTGCAGACAAAAAGGCTTAGGTCTGCACCCACCACCTGCTCTGTGGGAGAAAGATGCAACAGCTTGCCTGTACAAACATTCACATCCTTGGGAACTTAATGGGATAGCTCCACTCTTCCCCACAGGGTTGGTATGAGTCAGAATTGACTCCATAGAAGTGGAGCTGGTACCATCTCCTAGGAAGCACTAGAGGGCACATTGTTGTTAGTTCCCCCCCCCCCCCCGTGCTGATTCAGGAGTTCTGGATGGTTCATCTCTGGAATTCAAAACGCATATGTGGGTGGGATTAGAGTTAGCTGATTGCAAACCCTGATGTAAGTAAGCTGTGGGATTCAACTTTCCTGTTGTGAAGGTGGGTGGACTCTCTATGTTTTTCTTTCATGGGTGCCCTTGCATAAGCTCTGTCATGGTGTCCCAGTATTGGCAGGCAATCAACCTTTTCCCTATGGTTTGCCCATCTGTATGAAATATTCCCTTTGCTCTGCTGCCCTTATTATTCCTTCAGGTCCTAGTACCCATCTTTCTTGGACATCAGCAAGATTTAACAACACTTTCAGAGTGTCACTGTCTCCCTTCTCCCCTCCCAATTGGGTGGCCCTCAAATATTCTTGGCCAATGTACTCCATCTTAAAATATTGATCTATAGCTTCCTCAGATTAGCTCTCATTCTGTGTTCTCTCTTTGGGGTGTTGCCCGGCTTGCCCCCAGAATGGCTGCTCCAGATATTAGCAGGTAGGTTCTCCTAGCTTCAATGCTATCTATCCCTGCTCCTCCACTTCCCTACTTCTGGAATTCTCCAACACCTCAACTACCATCCAGCATTCTGAGATCTCAGTGTGTATTAGTTTGTATTTGTTTTCAGTGATTTAGTTACTAGAGCAATAAGTGGGAATGTCAACTCTGTCCTCTTGCTCTACTCTGTGTCTTTTCTTAAAGGTCTTATCTCTCTCTCTTTCTCCCTCCCTCTCTCTCTCTATGTATTTAGTCTCCTTGTTCAGAAGCCCTGTTAACTTCTCAAATAAACTTATTACAAAAATACATGAAAAAAGACTTAGATCTAGCTAGACTCAAGGGAAGAAACTCCAGAGAAAACCAATTCAGTGATTTCTTTCTTGATAGAGACAAATAGGAAATGATGCAAAGGAATCCCCAGTTAATGATTATAAGGAGAAAGTCACAAGGCTGATTACCTGGCATTGTGTCTTTAAATATCTGATTTGAGGTTATTAGGTAATCGATATTACCTAATTTGGGGTAGCTCTCACTTTAGGAAGTTATTAATCTTATTAAAATATATCAGATATTTTTTTTTCAGGTATTTTATCAAGAACTCTAGTTCCCAAGAAGGATTATAAATTATATTATGCAAAAAGTTTTATCCCAAATGAGGTTTAGGAAAATTTTCTTTCTCTGTACTGAATGACTCATCTCAAACCAGGTAGTTGGTGGTAGACATCACAACACAGGAAGCAGAGGAATATTCTTAGAAGATATTTCTGGACCACAAGGTTTATTGCAAGAATTTTTGGAGGAAATATTTATTTTTCTCTCTCTTAAAGAGATCTTCCCAGACATGGATGAATAAGTCAACAAAATTTCCCTTTTTATCACTGACTAATTTCATATTTTCTCCTTTAGGCTTTATGGAAGCCCAAGGAGCAGGGCTTTTATATGCATGAATAACTAGAAGATTTTACGCTTGTGTGTTTCAGAAACTCTGTGGTCTTTGTACTATATTGAATCAAAGTGAGAGAGCTCATAATCGTGATCATAAAACAACATAAGAACATTATTTCCGACCTCACTGCTGTGGAGTCTATTCCAACTCATAATGACCCAATAAGACAGAGCAGAACTGCCTCATAGGGTTTCCAAGGCTGTAATATTTATGGAATACTTTATGCAGACTTCCACATCTTTCTCCTGTGGAGTGGTTGGTGAGTTCAAACCACCCACAGTTTCATTAGCAGCCAAAAGTTTAACCTCTGCACCACCTGGTCTCCCCACTGATATTACTAGCCAGCTGCAATAGTTGAGTAAAGACTGGTGATTTTGAAAAGTCTCTTTGCCATTTACGCATTAGGATTTCCTTTTTCTCTTTCCCAGTTCTGATCACAAATACAAAGAAAAAAAAAAAAAACCACAAGCTTCCACAAACCAGTTCAGCTTCTTGAATGTACATCTAAATATGCATACGTTCAAATTCATGAACAAGGATCTGTACTCAATTTCAGTTCCCACGTTACACAAGAACAAGATATTTGGGGAAATATCTGGGTAATAAGATTTTCATTTTCTTCTTCCTTTATCTTAAGATAATATCTCTTGCAACAAGAAATGCAGGTAGTTTAATAAGATGGAATGTTTGAAGCATATATTTAAAACCAATAATCACTTGAAAAATAACAAAATTGACACATTTCTCCTGGAATTCATCAAAATAAAGGGAGAAAGGGGCTGACATGGATTCCTGCTAAAATACTCTGTTGGATCCCTATGCAACAAGGGCCCAGAAAAACTGAGTGAAACAGACACAAATAATGATCCTGGAATTCTGTGCATCTAATGAGAATAAAGTACTAGATTGAATGTAGCTAGGAAAGGGAGATGGAGCAAGGTCAGTGATTGAGGAAAGAAAAAAAGCTGAACTGGCTGAAGAGAAGCCAAGACAAACACAAAATAGGACAAGGAGGAAAAAGAAAAAAAATAAACTTCACAGAACCCACATAGTGTTAAAGACACAGAGTAGGAAGATCAAGAGGATTTCAAGGTGAGCTAAAGCAATGTGGGAGAGTTTCATACAGGGAAGTAGGTCAGATTTCCTACAGCATAAGTGGCCACAGAGTGAGGAGGGAGTAGGGGAAAGGGAATTAAGGAACTATCTCCAAATAAACTAAATCTGAAACAGAACCCATTGCTATCAGGTTGATTCTAACTTTAAGCAAGTCTTTTTGGGATGAAATGGAGCTGGCTTGTGGGGTTTGGGGGCTCATGGATCTTCATGGAGGAGGGCTGCCTTGTCTTTCTCCAGTGGTGTGGCTCATGAGTCTGAGCTACAGGGCTTTGATCAATGGCCAAACGTGACCCTCAGTAAACCACTCCAAACAGACAGACCCAGGAGCTGCAGCTATCCCTTCCCATGCCTACATCACTAACCGATATTTCTCACACTAAGCACAAGAGATATGCACTTGTCTCTACATGACCCTACTTGTATCAGATTCTTTTCACCTGCATGGGTGTTTGCTCTAGTCACCAGCAGATTTTGCCTCAACTGCCTACTCTCAGGGCCACTGGCTCACTATAATTATAAAGTCCTTCTTCCTCAATTACCTTATCTCACTTTTATTTTTCTCCTTTCCTTTTCCCCAATTTTTCTTGCTTTCTGTCTATTCATTTTCCCTCTTCTTCTTCTTACATTTTTACCAATCTTTCATCCTGCCCATTTCTCCACTTTTTTCTTTTTCTTTATACTTTTTTTCTCAATTTTCTATCTTTTATTTTTATTCAATTCTTTCTGCTTTTCCTTCTCTTATTTTTCAACTTCCTTTTCTTTTTTCTTTTTCCTTCCTGCCTCACCCATATAGAGGAAGACTTTAACTCTCCACTAGTCAGCCATATCTACCAAACCAATCACCTTACTGAACAGATGAGAACCACCAACAGCTCCTGCACCACAGGCTTAATGACAGATTCCAGGTGCAGCTTCTTCTCATGACAAACAGAGACTTGAATATATATTCCCACTAGTTGTGCTGCAAACCTGGTAAAAGTGACCGAGTATGGTTAAATTAACAACCAATGAAGCACACCTGTCGCGCACATTTGGGTATATTGAAAAAAGAAAAACATAAAACCATAGTGAAACAAATTAGCACATAACCAACAAATAAAGACATCACTTGCAAAATGTCTTGGAGATAACAGTTAACTTCAATTTAAATAAAAACACAGGACAAAATAGCAGAAGCAAAAATCCAAACTAAAGAATTAGGAAATTTCCCTGAGAAAAAAAGGTTATAGAATTACCTGATAAGGAATCCAAAAGAAAAGAATACACACACACACACACACGTGTGTGTGTGTGTGTATCTCCTTCTGAGAGTTCGAAGAGACCATAAAGAGAAGCAAGGAGAAGACAGACAATGCCTTTGAACAGTTCAGGAAAATCATACAAAAGCATAATGACAAAGTAAATAGTCAATTAGAAATCATACAAAAACAGCAATTAGAAATCCAGAGGATGAACACTAAAATTCTGTAGATAAATAACACATTGGAAAGACAAAAGAGTAGGCTCAAAATGGCTGAAGCATGCATTTCCTAGCTAGAAGGTAAACCCCTTAACACCAGATTGTATGAGGAAAAATCAGAACAAAAAATGAAGAGAAATGATGAAAACTTAAAGGTTACATGGGATGATCTGCAAAGAAATAACATAAGCCTGATTGGAATTCCAGAACAAGATGAGGAAAGGGGAAACAAACAAACAAACAAACCAAAAATTGTTGACAATTATTAAAGACTTGCTAGTAGAAAATTTTCCAATATCATAAAAGATGAAAAGATATCCATCCCAGAAGCTCAATGAACTCCACACAGGATAGACCCCAAGAGAAAGTCACCAAGACATATAATAATAAAACTTTCCAAAACCAAAGCCAAAAAAAGAATCTTGAAAGCAGCTTGGGAAAAATGAAATGTTACCTACAAAGGGAAACCAGTAAGATAAGCTCTGATTTCTTAGCAGAAACCATGCAGACAAAAACAGAATGGGATGACATATACAAAATTTTGAAGGAAAAGAATTGCCAGCCAAGAACTATATATCCAACCCAACTGTCCCTCAAATATGAGGGTGAAATTAAAACATTTCCAGACAAACAGCAATGAAGAGAATTTGTAAAAACCAGACCAACCCTAAAAGAAATACTAAAGGAAGCCCTTCTAACAGAGAAACAACAATGGAAGACAATAAATTAAGATCAAGACACATGACAGCACCACCGACAAACCAACATAGAAAAAGAACACTCAAAACTAAAATAAGCTTACATAAAGGTGAAAAGAGAAATAGAGGAGTCGATCTGTAAATGATACCCAAAACAACAAAACTATAAAGGGAATAAATTATATTATTACAAAACTCCCAAATGGAGAAGTTAGAATGATGTTAATATAAAACAGATTGATCCAAACTTAGTGAGATAAAAATTTACTACAGGAGAACCATGAAGAAAACTAACAAGCTTCTAATCAAATTAAGAAAGAAAAAAATCACAAGGACTTAGTAAACACAAAACTAACAACAAAGAAGAAAACAGAAAAATAAAACTCGATAACAAAAGGAGCTCAGCACAGAAAAATATTTGAAACAAAGAAACTACCAACAACACAAATGAAAACACAGAAAAGTGACAGCAACAAATTCATACCAAACCAAAAACCAAACTCACTATCATGGAGTCACATCCAACTCATAGTGACCCCTGCTTGTGTTTTCGAGGTGGTATCACTATGGAAGTAGATTGCCCAACCTTCTTTCTGAGGAGTGGCTGGTAGGTTTGTACCACTTTCTGGTTAGCAGTCAAATGCCTTAGGCACTATGCTACCAGAGCTCCTAATAAATTCATACCTACCATTAATTACACTGCATGTAAATGGACTAAATGCATCAGTCAAGAGAATGAAAGTGGCAGATTAGATAAGAAAAGAGGATCCATCGATATATTGCCTACAAAAGACTCACCTTAGATACAAAGATAAAAATAAGTTAAAAATCAAGGGATGGACAAAAAATATATCAAGGTATGGCAACCAAAAAGAGCAGGAGTGGTAATATTAACTTTTGATAAAATAGACCTGAGGGTAAAAACCAGTTTAAGGAACAAAGAATGGCATTATATGATGATAAAAGGATCAATTGACTAAAGGACATTATAATAATAAATATCTATGTACCCAATGAAAGAACTTCAAAACACACAAAGCAAATGTTAACTGAATTGAAAGGAGAAATAAAGAATTCTACAATAGTAGTAGGAGATTTTTAACACACCACCTTCCATGAAGGACAGAATAACTAGAAAAGAAAATCAACAAAGATACAGAAAATCCCAACACAATCAACCAATTCAAACTCATAAAAATATACAGAACACTCCACCCAAAACAACACAATGCACATTCTTTTTCAGTACACATGGACTATTCTCCAGAATAGACCATATTTTAGGCCACTAGACAAATCTCAAGTAAATTGAAAAACATGAAAATACTACAAAACCATTTTGTTGGCTCACAATAGTATAAAATTAGAAATGAACACGAGGAAGACCAAGGAGAAAAAAAATCAAATACATGGAAATTGAATAACATACTGCAAAAGAAACATGAGGAGCTCTGGTAGCATAGTGCCTAAAGCACTTGACTGCTAACCAGAAGGCTGGCAGTTCAAACCCACCAGCCACTCCTTGGAAGGAAGACGGGGCAATCTACTTCCATAGTAGATACTGCCTCGGAAACCCAAGCTGGGGTCACTATGAGTTGGGTCTGACTTGATGGCACATAAGAACAACAACAACAAAGAAACATGGGGTAGCAGAAGAAATAAAATGTGAA
This sequence comes from Orycteropus afer afer, assembly GCF_000298275.1. Lineage (NCBI taxonomy): Eukaryota > Metazoa > Chordata > Mammalia > Tubulidentata > Orycteropodidae > Orycteropus > Orycteropus afer. Next base: position 870,423 of record NW_006922041.1, read on the forward strand.
ATACAAAAATAAATAAATAAATCCTAGAAACAAACAAGAATGAAAACACAACACAATTGTGTTAGACTTGGTTCTCTAGAGAAACAAAACCAGTAAAGCTTATATATAGAGAGAAAGGGAAATATTTCTTAAGAAATGGCTCACATACTTACAGAAGATGGCAAGTCCCAAGTTCTTGGATCAAATGTCAAGCTGGAGGCTTTTCCCAACTCTCACAGCTGCAGAGGCTGAGGAGCTCAAGGTTGGCAGGCAGTATATTGGCTGTTGACTCCAACGAATGACAAATCCAAAATCCCCAGGTCGAATGGTGGATTGTTTGCTCATGGACAGTTGTAGGCAGCACAACAGAATTCTGATCCATAGAAGAGTGTCTCTTTTCCCAGGATGTCCATAAATATCCTGGAAGCAGTTCACACCCCTAGGGAAACTCCCTTTCAATGGATTGGCTGCTCAAAACATACTCATCTGATCCCATCATGGGAATAACCACATCATAACTGCTTAAACCACACAGAATTGTGGTCCAGCCAAGTTGACACACAGCTCCAACTATCACAACAATATACCAAAACTTTTGGGAAATAGCAAAAGCAGTACTCAGAGGTCAATTTATAGCAATGAATGCAGATATCAAAAAAGAGGGGAAAAAAAATCAAAATTGACACCTTAACCCAACAACTCGAACAATTAGAAAATGAACAACAAATAAAATCTACAGTTTCCAGAAGAAAAGAAATAATAAAGATTAGAGCAGAAATACATGAAACAGAAAACAAAGTCAGTGGAAAAAATCAACAAGACTAGAAACTGGTTAACAAAAATCTAAAAGCCAGTGGCAAATTTAACTAAGGAAAGGAAAGAGAAGGTGTAAATAACATAAATAATAAATAAACTCCTTTCCACCCCATCTTTGTCTAGGTGACATCACAATAGAACCAAATGAAATAAAAAAGTAACAGAATACTATTGAGACAGGCAGGGAATTATACTAGCCAAGTCAAATAAGCCTCTGACTCAGTATTCTTGGAATAGTTTTGTGGCAGACCACCACACTGCTGCTGGCTACAGGCCACAGAGAAATGCTTGAGATTAACAAGCAAGGCCCTTGGGTAAAATAATAAATTACGTTTCAAAAGACCTCACAAATCTGATTATTGTAAAATGTTGAAAAATCTCAGAGTTGTCCTTCAATTAGCTCACCAAGTGCAGAGCATGTGTGTAAAATTCAACTTGACTGACAAAGTGACCTTCCACCAGAGGCAGTCAAGAATATGAATCCCTTGCCAGGACTTGAACCAGAGTCCAGAGACATCACACACATGCGATATCCCCCAGAACAAGGCATGGCAAAATCCCAGCAGCCTTTTTGACAGGTTCCATCTTTGTTCTGACAGCCTTTGAGATGGAATCCATCTTGGCTATCTCTTGCATATGTGTCTGATTTTTATAACCCCACTTTTTCCTCAGAAATCCCTGCCTATTCTTTATTCCTGCTTAAAACCCTTCAAAAACTCTAGGAAATCCTTTATTTGATGAGAGACCGGAGGCTAGTGTAGGTGAAAGTCCCTCTCCATCTTTCCCTTGTGAACCCCTCCTTTGTCCTCTCTCTTTAATAAACTTTGGTTCATGTAGATGTTTTGCCTCTCCTGTTCAATTCTTTGCCAGTAGAAGGCAAGGACCCCTGCTCAGGGTCACAGGGACTCAAAATAACACTATAGAGACTTGTACTTCAACAAATTTGAAAACCTAGAAGAAATGGACACAATTCTAGAAATACAAGATTTACCTAAACTAACACAGACTGAGACAGAAAATTTTGACAGACCCATAACAAAAGAAGAAATTGAACAGGTCATTAAAATAATAATAAGAAATCTGGCCCAGATAGCTTCACTGCAGAATTCTATCATACGTCTAGAGATGAGCTGACACCTATACTACTCAACCTATTCTAGAACATAGAAAATGATGGAATACTCCCAAACTTATCCTATGGAGCAAGCATAACCCTGATACCAAATGCAAGTAAAGATACAACTAAAAAGGAAAACTACAGACCAATATCCTTCATAAATATAGACACAAATCTTCAACAAAATCCTAGCCAACAGAATACAACACCACATCAAAAAAATGATATATCATGACTAAGTGGGATTTATACCACACATGCAAGGGTGATTCAAGAACAGAAAAACACTCAATGAAATCCATCACATAAATAAAACAAAAGAAAAGAAACACATGATCTTATCAATTGATGCAGAAACGGCATTTGATAAAATCCAGCACTCATTTCTGACAAAAACTCTCAGCAAAATAGGAATAGAAGGGAGATTTCTCAATATAATGAAGGGCATTGCAGTACAGTGAATTGCTTTATATGGCCCTTTTAGCCACTATATTGTCCTCCATTTTTTGATGTATTATAAATCCTAGTTTCTATGCCTGTTCAGGGCAGGATGTATCTTCAGACCCATCTTGCTGGAGGGTGTGAATCAAGTCACCACCCTTAGTTTCCTTGAGGATATATATGTGAATGTTCTGGGAAAATTTGCTCTCTTGCTCGGTAGTCTGGGAAGGGAGTGGGCAAAACCAAGAAACTATTGAAACCAGCGGCAAGATAGGGCGGTATTGTGTAAAAGAGTAGCTTCAGTTTGTGGATCTATATTGTCAGCTTCCTGAGGAATATTTACTGAAATGGATGTGAAAACAATTAATTTAGGGGCAGTGTCTTTAGTTATGAATAGCACAGAAAGGAGGAGTATGCCTGGGTTGATACAAGACCCACGACTCACTGTGGAATAGGCACAAGTGATGATCCAAGATCCAGTTACATGGCAGGTTAACACTCAGCCTAGTGGATTGGATAAAATTTACAGTTAATTCTGTTTATCCTGAAGAGGGGAACTGCCTTTCTTCCCCTCTAAATACACCCTGAAACACTCCAGAGGAAGCAGCTAATGTACTGCTTATGCAAGCCATGCTGGAATGGCTTAATGGAGATCAAGATATTTACCCAATGAGTATGGCAGATCTAGTAATCAAGGGACTCCTTCTACATGAGCACCCCATGTAACCTTGCTACTGCAAAGCAAAACAACAATTTGAGAAACCTTGTCATATCTGTTGGCACAGTTTCCCCGCATGGGTCTTGTGTATGCCTGAAACATAAGAGTGATTAATAGAAGTATCAGAAGAGGCAATGGGGAAAGAACTTACCTCAGCAGGTCAGAGATTTTTCAATGGTTACCAGGGAATGAGATTAATATAGTGGACATTGGTGGAGTTGGGACAAAGGTGCTAATGCAGCACTACAGGAGTTTGGGTAGACCAATGGAAACTGCTATTGGTCCCTCAATGTTAAGGAGGCCTAAACAAGTCCTTTCTATTCACTCCAATCAGGAGGAATTCAATGACGGGAAGTCCCACCAGGGACCAATTGAAGCAGAGGCTTAGCTAGTAGATGACACTTAGATAGGGACTGGCAAGGGGAGTCTTCTAGTCCAGCCCAGCAGGGGACCAGAGGCTATATGCACATGTGTGGATAAAATGGCCTGGGGATAGAGAAAAGACTTCTTGGGGCTCTTCAACATAGGAGCCCAAAGTACTGTCATCTCAAAACCTGTCAATGAAATCTTGAAGGGCCTACCTAATGTTAGACTTGCGGGATACGCTGATGCAATTGTTTACCAAGGTGAAAGTTTGGATGAGAATTGGAAGATTTAAACAGCTGTTGTATGAAGTAGTTGCATCTCCTTTACCTGAATGTGTCATTGGCATAGATATGATATCTAATTGGGGAATACTCCCTCTACCTGATATTGTAAAACTGAAGGTGTTTATGTCTGCCTTTAGGCCAGTACTCATTGGTCATGCTAAAGGGAAACCATTAGAATTGCCCAAACCCATTCAAGTTGTTAATTTGAAACAGCATAGGATAGATACCTGGTAGACAAAAGATTAGTGCTTTGATTAAAGACATGCTAAAGGCTGGAGTTTTGGTCCCAACAAATTCTCTGTATAACAGCCCTATATGGCCCATGAAAAAGGCAGATGGCTCATGGAGGCTGACAGTAGACTATAAAGGTCCAAACAAAATATTTCCACTAGTGGCTTCAGCTGTTCCAGACATGGTATCAAGAGTGCAGAAAATATAGCAGGATAAAGAAGACAGGAACTCAGTGGATTATATTGCAAATGCCTTTTTCTCCAACACAGTCTCTGAAAAGAGTCAGCCACAGTTTGCTTTCACATGGGAAGGCTCTTAATATACTTTCAGTGTTTTATCACAGGGTCATTTGAATTCACCAGCTACTGTCATGATTTGTTTAGAAGAGACTTGGACTTGGTACAGATTTCAAGTATGGTGACACATCACATTGATGATATTATGTTAATATCAAGCACAGAAGAACAGTTTAGGGCACATTTGAAAACAATGGTGGCCCACATGACCAATATATGCTGGTTAATAAGTCCAGAAAAAATCCAAGGCCCTGCCTAAACAGTGAAATTGTCAGGTATAAATTGAGCAGGAGCCACCTGTGACATTCCACAGGTAACCAAGAATAAATTTCCATCACCACCTACCCCCAAGACTAAGCAGGGAGCCCAAAGTTTAATTGGTCTATCTGGATTTTGGAGAACACATGTTCCACATCTGGGAATGTTGCTGGTTCCCATATGTAAAACCACTTGGAGGAAAACTGCATTTGAATGGGGGCCTGAGTAACAGCAGGCTATGTCTGAAATACAGAAAGTGGTTTTGACTTTCCCTGCTTTTAGGCCCTTATAACCTACATTCAGACATGGTTTTGGAAATGTCAGGTGCACAAGCTTATCCAGACTAGAGTTTATGACAAAAACCTGAGAACACTGCCCTATGGCGACCATTGGGATTCTGGACTAGAAAGTCCAGATGCTGCAGCACAATACATGCCATTTGAAAGGCAATTACTCACTTGCTATTGGGCATTGAGACTATCTCAATGACAGAAGTACATAATATCATCATAATATCTTGGGTAATATCAAAGAAACATTCTAATAAGTAAGATGGTGCCCAAAATGGTTCCACAATAAAATGGAAAAGGTTCATACAAGAGCAAGCTACTGGAGGAATGCAGGGAGGCACCCAGTGTATCCGTGAGTAGATAACTTCTTTTCTGATAGGTCTTACCCTGGAGTTGCCTGAGAAGCTACCAGAACCCATTGCCACATGGTCAGTGCCCTATGAACAACTTTCTGCTGATCAGCAGAAGGCTGATTGGTTCGCAGACTGCAGTTCCAGGGTATATAGACAACATTTGATGTGGAAAGCTGCTGCATTAAGACTATGAGATGGAAAGACCCTGAGTGAAGAAGATAATAACAAGTCAGCTTAATGGGCTGAACTGCATGCTGTCTTCCTAGCTGTCATGAAAGAATTGGACAATAGTAAGAGTCCATATGTTTGGATTTTTACTGATTCAAGGTAATGACCAATGGTCTGGGTATATGGTCAGGCAAGTGGGCAATGGAAAATTGGATTATTAAAGGGACACCTGTGTGAGGCAGGGACCTAGGAAAGTACTTTGGGAATTCAGAGGTGCATTAGAATAGGCCATGTTGATGCGCATCAGAAGAATTCCCTACCTGGATTAAAAGGTGATTAGAATCAGCAAGTGGACATCTTGGTACGCTCCCTTGAGGTGCCCATTTGGGTCCATGAAATGAGTGGATATTGGGGTGTTGCAGCAGTGCAGAAATGGGCTGAATCAAGACACATCCCTCTCTCACCCTTCGAGGCACATAATGCCAATAAGAACTGCCCTGTCTGTCAGTAAGAAGGGCAGAGGTTACAGATGGCTATGGGACATATTCCCTGGGGTGAAGGTCCTGTACATAGCTGGCAAATCAATTATAAAAGACTAATAATGAAGGTTAGTCTTTTAGTCTTTTATAATTGACTTGCCATTATTAGTCTTTTATAATTGACTTGCCAGCTAATAATGAAGGTTGGGAGCTCTGGTAGCATAGTGGCTAAAGCACTTGACTGCTAACCAGAAGGCTGGCAGTTCAAACCCACCAGCCACTCCTCGGAAGGAAGGTTGGGCAATCCTACTTCCGTAGTGATACTGCCTCGGAAACCCAAGGAGGGGTCGCTATGAGTCGGGTTTGACTCGACAGCACATAACAACAACAAGGGCTGTTTGCCACTAATTGTTAGTGGCTTTAGAACTGGTAAAATGATGAGGAGGGGCAAATTAATCATTCAATTATGAAAGGGCCAGTGGCTAGGAGAGCCAAAAGGTGACAAGAAGTGCAGTGAATTGCTTAATATGACCCTTCTAGCGATTGTTCTTCATTTTGTGTTGTATTGTAAATCCTAGTTTTTATGCCTATTTAGAGTGGGATGTATCTTGAGTCCATTTTTGCTGGAGGGTGTGAATCAAGTCACCACCCTTAGTTTCCTTGAGGGTATATATATGGATGTTCTGGGAAAGTCCACTCCCTTGTTCAGGTCCTGCGTTTGGTTCATCATCTCACTCCCGGACTTGAGACAGCAGCCGGTCATCTGACCCACTGACTTGGGTTCACCTGTCTTTGAAACTCATTCTCCCAATGGGGAGAATGTTCTAGACCTACTCACAGACCTGGTACTTGGCAGCCTCCCTGTATCCAGCACCATGTGAGCTGTGTGCTTGGCAGTTTGTGAGTTCAGTGAGATGTTACAGCAAAATACAGAATCCTACAATGGGAGGGAGAACACTGAGGGGAGGAGGAAGAGGAGTTAATGTTAGAGATGATGGAATGGTATATCAGTTCGGAAAAGTTGGATATCGGGGAGATCTCTAACCTCTGCCTCCAGGGACCAGCCTTGTGCTGATTTTTCTAAAAGAAATCATTCAAGCAGGCATGTATGCAAAACCAATAGCCAACATTATTCTCAGTGGAAAGAGACTCAAAGCATTTCCCTTTGGAACAAGAACCAGACAAGGATCCTTCTATCACTGCTTCTATTGAACATTGCATTGGAAGTCCTAGCCAGGCAATAAAGCAAGAAACAAAAGACATTCAAATTAGCAATCTGTATTTGCAGAAGACATGGTCCTATACATACATAGCCTGAGGACCTCAGCAAGAAAACTACTGGAACTAATTGAAAGTTTCAGCAAAGTGGTGGAATACAAGATCAACATACAAAAACCAGTGGGATTCCTCTACAGCAATAAAGAGATCCTGAAAAGGAATTAAGGAAAATAGTACCATTTACAATAACTACCACAAAGATGAAATACTTAGGAGTAAATATTACCTGGGAAACAAAAGACCTATATAAAGAAAATTACCAAACACTGTTACAAGAGACCTACATAGATTGAAAAACATGTCATGCTCATGAATTTTGTTCTTAGGTGCCATTGAGTCAGCTCCAACTCATAGCTACCATATGTACCACAGAATGAAACACTGCTCAGTCATGTGTGATCCTCACAATATTTGCTATACTTGAGCCCCTTGTAGTCTCTGTGTCAATCCATTTTGTTAAGGGTCTTCCCCTTTCTTGCTGATCTTCCACTTTACCAAGCATGAAATCCTTCTCCGGGAATGGTCTCTTTTGACAACATGACAAAAGTAAGTGAGTTGAAGTCTAGCTTTTCTTGCTTTGAAGGAGCATTCCAGCTGCACTTCTTCTAGGACAGATTTGTTCATTCTTCTGGCAGTCCATGGTACTTTCAATATTCTTTGTCAATATCACAACTCAAAAGGATCAACTCTTCTTCAGTCTTCCTTATTCATTGTCCAACTTTTCCATGTATATAAGGTGATTGAAAATACCATGGCTTGACATAAGAGAAAGAAGGGCTGCTCAGGCACAGGGAGACAACTCAGAGGGTAGGAGTGCATGGAGAGATGGACACAGAGAAGAGGTAACTATCGGGAGGTAGTGGGAGGGGAGATGTTGTATTGTGCTAAATTGTGGTCAATGTCATGAGACAAAGTGTATGTGAACTGCTGTATGGAAAGTGTATTTGCACTGTAAATTTTCACCCAAATCACAATTATATATATATATATATATATATATGTTGTTGTTGTTATGTGCCGTTGAGTCAAACCCAACTCATAGCGACCCCTCCTTGGGTTTCCGAGGCAGTATCACTACGGAAGTAGGATTGCCCAACCTTCCTTCCGAGGAGTGGCTGGTGGGTTTGAACCGCCAGCCGTCTGGTTAGCAGTCAAGTGTCTTAGCCACTATGCTACCAGAGCTCCTGGATATTGGTATAGAGAATAAGAAATAAGCCAATGGAGCATAATAAAAAACCCAGAAATAGCATTAAATATAAGGAAATTTAATTATGACTGGTGCTCCACATGATAGGGAAAGGAAGGACTAACAGTACTGAAATAATTTATAAGGGAAAAAAATCAGTATAGATAAGGCTTTCACTAGACAATTTTTTTCAGAAGTAGATTAACTTGTCTTTCTTCCTGGTCTGTCTTAGTCTGAAAGTTCCCCTGAAATCTGTGCATCATAGGTGATCCTGCAGCTATTTGAAATACCTTAGCTTCCAGCATTATAGCCACACATAAGTCACCACAGTACAACAAACTTGACAGACAAGTGGCTCAATGAGATAGATCAACATAGTGGCAGCAACAATAGACTCAAACATAGCAATGATTGTGAAGATGCCACAAGACAGGTAGTTCTTGTTCAGTTGTACATAGGGTCACTATGTGTTAGAACCAGCTCTATAGCACCTTACAACAGCAACAAGGGCAAAATGGAAATTGCATTCTCAAATCACATCTTACATAAAAAACAAGTTTAAAAGTATACTTTAAAACTTGTAAGAGAAAATATGGAAGCATATGTTTAAATGTTGTTGTTGTTGTTATGTGCCATGGAGTCTGACCTGATTCATAGCGACCCCTCCTTGGGTTTCCGAGGCAGTATCACTACGGAAGTAGGATTGCCCAACCTTCCTTCCGAGGAGTGGCTGGTGGGTTTGAACCACCAGCCTTCTGGTTAGTAGTCAAGTGCCTTAGGCACTCTGCTACCAGAACTCCTTATGTTAACCCTAGGGTTAAGAAATGAATTTTTTAAAAGACAAAGAAAGGTGTAAATTATAAAAATTTGATAAATTTAACCTTATTAACAATGAAATGTCTGCTTATCAAAAGATACCATAAAGACTGCAAAAAAGATAAAGTACTTATTATGAGAAGGTACAAGTTTTTTCCTAAATACATGATCAACTTTTACAAATTAATAAGGAAAGGGTAATGATCCCGTCAATATAGATAAAATACCTGAACAGACACTTTATGGAAGAAGAAACCTGAGAGGCTAATAAACATATGAAAAGATTGCTTATAGTATTATTCATCAGCAAAATACAAATGCAAATGACACTGAGCTTCTTTTTTAAAACCATCACATATGTGAAAATGGAAAAGTTGGACAATAATGAATTGGCATGTATGTGGAGCACCGGGAACCGTCAGACTTTGATGGCATTGATATAAACTGGTACAGTGACTTTAGAAAAGAATTTGGCAGTGTTTTGTGAAGTTGAAATACCTATTCTCCAAAGCTCAGTAATTTTATGAGAATTTTTTGGGGTTTTTTCAAAAGTTATATATAATTATATTTATTGCAATAGCAAAAGGAAAAAAAAAAAAAAAGGTGTAAACACCCAAACATCTATTCAAAGGAAAATAGAAAAATAATTTGGAGTACATTAAAGTAACACAATACAGAATTGAAAAAAGATGTGAACTAAAGCTGTTTCCATCAACATGGATGAATGAATAAAATATCAACATTAAGAGAGTTAGTGAGTTATCAAACAAATAATTCCCACAGTATAATTTCATTAGCATCATAAGCATTTAGTTTTGAAAAAACTAAATGGTGTATTATAGGCTATGTACGTAAGTTGTAAAACCATGAGATAAAGAACTGTGGTTAACTCTGGTGGCTGGGTAAGGGGGCAGTGAGATAGGGCTTAAATCTGTTTCCTGATATCTTTACTCCTAAATTGGTCATTGTTGTCGCTCTTATTATATGTTGTCAAGTCATTTTCAACTCATAGCAAATCTATGTACAACAGAAGGAAACACTGCCCAGTCCTGTGCCATCCTCAGTATCATTGCCATGCTTGAGCCCATCATTGCAACCACTGTGTCAATACATCTTGTTGAAGGTTTTCTCCTATTTTACAACACCTTACAGAGAGTGAGTTTGGTTTTGGTTTACTTTACTGGGCATGGTATCCTTCTCCAAGGACTGGTCCATTCTGACAATATAACCAAAGTGTGAGAAACAAAGTCTGGGCATCTTGCTTATAAGAAGTGCTCCAGCTGTACTTCCCTCAAGGCAGACTTGATTATTTTTCTAGCAGTTCATGGTATATTCGTCATTTTTTGACAACACCTACAATTCAAATGCATAACTTCTTTTTTGGTGTTCCTTGTTAATTGTTCAGCTCTCACATGCATATGAGACTACTGAAAATACCAAGGCTTGGGTCAGGTGCACCTTAGTCTTCAA
>NW_006922041.1:881393-899029 GCF_000298275.1 Orycteropus afer afer
ATATATATATATATATATATATATATATATATTTATTTATTTATTTATTTATATATATTTATATAAAAAGACCAATCACAGTGTATTATGGATCAATAGCAGCAACAGTTTTTCCAGATTCTGCAGTCATCTGAACAAAATTATAGAGATTTCCAGCACACTTGATTAAAAAAGAAAAAAGTACAAAACAAAACTTCAAAAAACAATAAAGTTAAAGAGGTTTTTTGCAGCAAATTTGCCAAATGCGATATATTGTTTGATTTCTTGACTACTGCTTCTGTTGGCATTGATTGTGGACCCAAGTAAAATGAAATTCTTGACAACTTCAGTCTTTTCTCATTAATCATTATGATACTTATTGGTCGGGTTGTGAGGATTTTTTTCTTTTTTTTTATGTTGTAGTGTATGTCATACTGAAGGCTTTATCTAGTCTTTTATCTTCACCAGTAAGTGTTTTATATCTTCTTCACTTTCAGCAAGCAAGATTGTGTCATCTGCCTATCTCAGGTTGTTATTGAGTCTTCCTTCAGTCCTGATGCCATGTTCTTCTTCATCTAGTCCATCTTCTCAGATTATTTCCTCAGCATACATATTGAAAAAGTGTGGTGAAATGATATAACCTTGATGCACATTTTTCCTGATTTTAAACTATGCAATCCTTTTGTTCTGTTCAAATGACTGCCTCTTGGTCTATGTGCAGGTTCCTTATAAGCACAATTAAGTGTTCTGAAATTCCCATTCTTCTCAATGTTATTCTTAATTTGTTATGATCCACACAGTAGAATGCCTTTGCAGAGGTAAATATTTTTCTGGTATTCCTTGCTTTCAGCCAAGATCCATCTGATAGCAGTGATAACCCTCATTTCACACACCCTTCTGCATCATGGATGTTTGAATTGCTTTTGTGCCAAATGAATTGCACATACTACAAATATTATTATATATATATATATATATATATATTCAACCTTTAATATAAACAAAAAATACTTTAAAAATGAAAACCTATTTTATATATAGGGAAAAATCACCACAGTAATCTTGACTGAACACAATCTAAATTAAAGTAACTCCAAATAAACAAAGAAAGATCATCTAAATCTTCTACTTCAAAACCATCATCTTGTGATTTTCAATAGCTAGGACTAAATTAGGTAATATCTTACTTGGTGGAAGTTTGCAGTGAAATTGTAGTTGTCAATCTAAAAAAAGAGGGAGCACTACCCCAAACCATACAATGACACATTTCAGGGTGTGCAAACTATATATACTCATCAACTATATGAGAGACTTAAAGTCATCTAATTCTTTCCTTAATTATTGTTTAAAATAAGAAAATAAATACCATCATGATTTGGTCATTTTGAAAGAGTTCCTGTAATAAAGTCTGTAATTATGTTAATCTTCAAAGTTATTGACCATAAAATCATTATTTAAGACATTTTCAGCATGGCATATAAGCGTTTTAGTGCACCTATGATTGGAAAGGCTGAATGGGCCATCTTGGTGCATCTATTGGTTTCTCCCTATCTGGAGCAAGGAAGAGTGAAGAAAATCAAAGAAGCAAGGAAATAATTAGTCTAAATGACTAATGGATCATGTGAATCCCAGCCTCAACAATCCTGAGACCAGAAAGACTAGATTATACCTGGCTACCCCTTCTGATTGCTCTGAAAAGGATCACTATATGAACTCTTGGATGGCATAGGAAGAAAATGTGGAACAAAACTCAACCTTGTAAAAAAGACAAGCCTCACTGTTTAGCTACAGACTGGTGGAACAGAGACTATGGCCCTTAGATATCCTTTATGCTGGAACTGAGCTCATCCCCATGGCTCACAAAACACAAACAAAACAACAGTGAATGGACATGTGTAGATGAGGCTAACCTGATAACAGTCTAACAGTGAGAGTGGAGAACTTGAATGTGGCTGCTAGGCTTACTGAGTTTACCAGTGGCTTTATCTTCTGATTTTCTCTTCTGATTATTTCAATGTGTACAATGGCTACTTTAGAATAGTTTAATGACAATTCTTTTTAGAAAGCTTTATAAAGAAACAGGAACATGCCATTGAAGACATCAAATTCTACCCACTTGTTTGGTGCCTTAGCCAGCAGACCAGTTTCATCAGTGTAAACAAATTCAGAGATTAATTTATTTTCTGTATGAGGAGAAAAGTGAAATGATCATAATACAAAGAGAAAGAAACTGGATTGGGATAAAATAATCCATCATTCTGTTTAACAATCAGGAGAAGCTTACAGATTTGGTTTGCGTAGAAGATAGTTTCTCAGGCTGCACACATTTAAACAATTGCAACACAAAAACTGTTAATGTTTAATAAGCATAAGAAGCTTGGTGCAATGTCAAACCAGTTTGAGTGGAGGGAGAAGCAAACTAGTTATACAGGGTGTAAGACATCTGAAGCTCTTGATTCATTAAGAGGTGACAAAAATAAATTAGTAATAAAATAAAACTCATCAGTAAATTTTCCTCTCTCTCTCTCTGTGTCTGTCTGTTTTTCTCTCACACATGTTGTTGTTGTTGTTATTTGCCGTCGAGTCGCCTCCGACTCATAGTGACCCTTCCTTGGGTTTCCGAGGCAGTATCGCTACAGAAGTAGGATTGCCCAACCTTCCTTCCGAGGAGTGGCTGGTGGGTTTGAACCGCCAGCCTTCTGTTTAGCAGTCAAGTGCCTTAGGCACTATGCTACCAGAGCTCCTACTCAAACACAAATCCTTTGATGGCTATTTTGCTGAGAAAGTAAAATACAGTGAATTTGTCAGGCTGTCAGAGATGAGAAGAAACTTATTCAGTAAACAGCCCAACATTTACCTTCCGAGCCCATTTTACAGTTATGGAAAGCTTAGGAAAGGGAAGTGATCTCAAATCCTAAAATTTCTAGTACAGTTCCTAATTTGTTTATCAGCTGCCTTTGCACACACACATATACACACACAGAGCAACACACGCATACACAAAGAAGAAGAAAGAGAAAAATCTCATCATGGCAGAAATAAGATAGCAAAATAAACAAAAATGACAACATCTTCTGAGAGCCAAGAACTTAAATGATGGGAGAAAGAAACAAGATAAAACTTGATGGACACCATCTTGCTGCCTTATTCCTCTCACCTGTACTGATAACCCAGATGTCAGCACAATGGGAATTTATTTATTACTAGATACTCTCTCTAATGTTGGAATCCATCAAACAATTGCCTATTCCTAAGACATACAACACTTAGGTAGTGCAGAATGTCTGGATAGAAAAAAAAAAAAAAAAAGAGTATTTTAAGTTATCCCAGTTCCTCTATGATCCCCTTCTGAGCTAGCTATAGGAAATATTCATTTGATTTACATTTGGGAATTCACTGTTGTGATAATCAAGGTTATATGTCAACTTGGCTTGGCCTAGTTTTGGGTGGCTGGGCAGCTAGTTGTGGTTACCCTTCATGATGAGACTGGCAATCAACTCCATGGTGGAATCTGCTGCAAGCAGCTAAGTAGCTGCGTTAGGGATGTGGTCTGCTTCTAGCATTTAAGGAGAAGCTTTGAGAGTGGTCTGCAGCTTTTTTGGCACACTTGAACCCTGCATATAGACTCATCTTCATTTAGCAGCCTGCTGTGTTTCCTGCCAATCTTGGGACTGTCTGGACTTGAACCAATGGTCTGTTGTGTTTGTGGTAACACTGGGACTGTGACATTTTATTTGTCTACCTTGGGCTTGTTGGGAGCTCTGTTGTTGTAGTGCCTAAGGAACTTGACTGCTAACCAGAAGGCTGGTGGTTCAAACCAACAGCCACTCCTTGGAAGGAAGGCTGGGCAATCTACTTCTCTAGTGATACTGCTTTGGAAACCCAAGGAGGGGTTACTGTGAGTTGGATCCAACTCAACAGCAATGAGTTGGGCTTGTTAGCCTCAACAGCCAGCAGCTGCCTGAATGAAGAGATGCCTTTAGCTCCAGGGGCTGGGAACAAGAGGCAGAGCTGAAGCCCAAGGTAGAGGGTCTTTCACCCAATCCCTAGAGCTTGGCACTTTGAAGTCAGACTTCTAGCCTCCAAAACTTTAAGAGGATAAACTCCTGTTTGTTAAAGTCATCCACCTGTGGTATTTCTATTAGAGCAGCACTAGATAACCAAAACACAATACGGTAGGGGTGCTACTCTGACAGATATCGAAAATGTGGTACAGGAGTGGAGTACATCCTTGACCACAGACCCTGGCAGAGAGACCCTGGCAGAGAGACAGAACCAGCAAAGCTGAGAGACAGGCATGTGAGACAGGCATGTGGGAAAGCTGACTCTCTTTTGGGCATGAAGATTCCTGGCAGTGTAGGTTGTCTGCAGGTATTAATTGGTGGAAACTGAGAGACAAGGGAATGAGGAGCAGAGCTGCATGAGCCTCAAATGGCAGGACCATGACCTCTAGGTATGGAACCACCACAGCCCCCTAAATTTCAAAGTGTCAGACCTTCATCAGCTTGGTTCTGGAGTATGGGACTGCTCATTCAAGTGTCCCAGTGGAATGGGACCATAGCTGCTGCCCAAAAATGAGGGAGTACAGCTGCCATGTCCAAGAGGTAGATGAATGGTGCCTGACTGACCAAGTGGGTGAGGTCACCACTCAGATGAACTAGGGGACTGGAGTCATCCAATGAAGGAGATCTGTACAAGTGCCACCCAATGATGATCTATACAGGTGCTAAGCAGACAAGGGGTGCAATTGTACTGTTGCTGCTGTTAGGTGCCATTGAGTCATCTCTGACTCATAGTGACCCTGTGTACAACTGAACCAAACACTGCCTGCTCCTGTACCAGCCTCATGATCCTTGCTCTACCTCAGTCCAATGTTGCAACCACTGTGCATTGTTGCAACCGTCTTTTTGAGGGCCTTCCACTTTTTCATTGACCCTCCACTTTACCAACCATGATATCCTTCTCCAGAGGGGGGTCACTTTTGACAACATAACCAAAGTAGGTAAGACGAAGTCTGGACATTCTTGCTTCCGTGGAGCATTCTGGCTGCACTTCTTCTAGGACAGATTTGTTAGTTCTTTTAGCAGTTCATGGTACCTTCAGTAGTCTTCACCAACATCATAACTCAAAAGCATCAACTCTTCTTTGGTCTTCCTTATTCGTTGTCCAGCTCTCACATGCGTAAGAGACAATTGAAAATACCATGGCTTGTGTCAGGCACATCTTAGTCTTCAAGGAGATATCTTTGCTCTTCAACACTTGAAAGAGATCTTTTGCAGCAGATTTGCCTAATGAAATACATTGTCTGATATCTTGACTGATGCTTCCATTGGAGTTGAATGTAGAACCAAGTAATATGAAACCTTTGACAACTTCAATCTTTTCTCCATTCATTGTGATGATGCTTATTAGACTACTTGTGAGGATTTTTATTATCTTTATATTGAGATGTAATCCATACTGCAGGCTGTAGTCTTCAATCTTCACCACTAAGTGTTTCAAGTCATCCTCACTTTCAGCGAGCAAAGTTGTGCCATCTGAGTATGGCAGGTTATTAACGAGCCTTCCTCCAATCCTGATGCTTTCTTTTTCATATAGTCCAGCTTCTCAGATTTTTGCTCAGCATACAGATTGAATAAATATGGTGAAAGGATACAGCCCTGACACACTCCTTTCCTGATATTAAACCATGTGGTATCTCCTTGTTCTGTTTGAATTACAGACTCCTGGTCTATGTACAGGTTCCTCATGAGCACCATTAAGTGTTCTGGAATTCTCATTCTTCTCAATGTTATCCATAATTTATTAAGATCCACACAATCAAATGCTTTTGCATAGTTAATAAAACACAAGTAAACATCTTTCTGGTATTCTTTGCTTTCAGCCAGGATCCATCTGACATCAGCAATGCTATCACTCGTTCCATGTTCTCTTCTGAATTCAGCTTGCATTTCTGGTGGTTCTCTGTCAATATACTGCTGCAAATGTTTTGAATTATCTTCACTAAGATTTTACTTGCGTGTGATATGAATGATATTGTTCAATATTTTCCACAATTGGTGGGAATCACCTTTCACTGGAATAGATACAAATATGGATCTCTTCCAGTCCATTAGCCAGGTAGCTGTCTTCCAAATCTTTTGGGATAGCTGAGTGAGTACCTCTAGCACAGCCAGCATCTGTTTCTTGAAACATCTTGATGGGTATTCTGTCAATTCCTGGAGCCTTTTGTTTTGTGAATTCCTTCAGTGCAGCTTTGACTTCTTCCTCAGTACCACTGGTTCTTGCTCATATGTGCCACCTCCTGATATAGACGAACATCAACCAATTCTTTTTGAGACAGTGACTCTGTGTATTCTTTCCATCTTCTTTTGAGCTTTCCTGCATCATTCAATATTTTGCGCATAGAATCTTTCAATATTGCAGCTTGAGGATTAACATTTTTCTTCAGTTCTTTCAGCTTGAGAAATGCTGAGTTTGTTCTTTCTTTTGGTTTTCTAACTCCCAGTCTTTGCACATTTCATTATAATAATTGACTATGTCTGTTCAAGCTGCTCTTTGAAATCTTCTGTTCACTTCTTTTATCTTGTCATTTCTTCCATTTGCCTTAGCTACTCTCCATTCAAGGGCAAATTTCAGAGTCACTGCTGACATCCATTTTGGACTTTTCTTCCTTTCCTGTCTTTTCAATGACCTTTTGCTTTCTTCATGGATGATATTCTTGATGTCATCCCACAATTCTTCTGGGTTTTGGTCATTGGTGTTCAATGCATCAAATCTATTATTTAGGTGGTCTGTAAATCAGGAAAGATATAATCAAGGTCACATTTTGCCTTTCATGAACTTGTTTTAACTGTCTTCAACTTCAACTTGAACTCGCATATGGGCAGTTGATGGTCTGTTCCAAAATCAGCACCTGGCCTTGTTTTGGCTGAAGGTATTGAATTTCTCCATCACCTCTTGCCATAGATATAGTCAGTCTGATTTCTGTATATTCTATCTGGCAATGTCCATGTGTATAGCCACTGTTCATGTTGTTGAAGAAAAGTATTTGCAATGAATAAGTCATTGATCTTGCAAAATTCTATCATGTGATCCTCAACATCATTTCTATCACCAAGACTGTATTTTCCAACTTCTGGTGATTATTCTTTGTTTCCAACTAGTGATAATCAACACATTTTTATTCCATATTCAGTCAATTTTAGATTGCAGAAGTTGGTAAAAATCTTCAATTTCCTTATCTTTGGCTTTGGTGGTCAGTGTGTAGATTTGAATAATAGTAGTATTAATTGGTCTTCCTTGTAAGGGTGTGGATATTATCCTATCACTGACAGCATTGTACTTCAGCATAGATCTTGAAACATTCTTTGTGACCATGAATACTACGCCATTCCTTTTCAATTTGTCATTCCCAACATAGTTTGGGAATGTTTTTCTGATTCAAAATGGCCAAAACCAGTCCATTTCAGCTCACTAATACCTAGGATATTGATCTTTATGCATTCAATTTCATTTTTGAAAACTTCCAGTTTTCATAGATTCATACTTCATACATTCTATGTTTCTATTATTAATGGATTTTTCAAATGTTTCTTCTCATTTTGAGTCATGCCATATCAGGAAATGGAGGTCCTGAAAGCTTTACTCTATCCATATCATTAAGACTGGCTCTACTCTGAAGAGGAAGCTCTTCCCCAGTAGTATCTTGAGTGCCTGCTGACCTGAGAGGATCATCTTCTGGCACTATATTGAGCAATGTTTCAGGTCTATTCATAAAATGTTCCAGTAATATATCAGACAGTGTTTCACTGCTATTCATAAGGATTTCACTGGCCAATTCTTTGATAACTGAATGACCCCTTCCTTCTTCCAAGTCTGTCTTAGTCTGGAAGTTGCCCACCATAGGTAACCCTGCAGACATTTGAAACACTGGTGGCATAGCCTCCAGCCTCACAGCAACACACAAGCCACCACAGTATGACAAACTGGTGGACAAGTTCATCTCTCTTAGCTCCTCCAAATAACTCCACTCCCTTCTTTGGTCTCCCTTAGCTGTTCCAAACTGCTGCCAGCTTGCTTCCTGGTCTCTCTTAGCACAGGAATTGTGGTAGTTAAGATTATGTGTCTGGGACTGGTTTTGAGTGACTGGGCAACTGGTTGTAGTTATTCCCCATGATGAGACTGGCAATCACCTCCATGGTGGAATCTGTTGCAAACGGCTGAGAAGCTGCTTTAGGGTTGTGGTCTGCTTCCAGAATATAAGAAGAATATTTGAGAATGATCTGCAGCTTTTTGGCACACTTGAACCCTGCATGTAGCCAAGGCTTCATTTAGCACCCTGCCATGTTTCTGCTGATCTTGCGACTCTCTCTGGACTTGAATTATTGGCCCATCATGTTGTGTGGTAATATTGGGACTGTGCCATTTTGTCGACCTTGGGCTTGTTAGCCTCAGCATCCAGCAGCTGCCTGAGTGAAGAGACTTCTCTAGCTCCAGTGGGCCAGGAGCATGAGGCAGAGCTGAAGTCTAAGGTTGAGGGGCTTTCACCCAGCCCTGGAGCTTGGCACTTGGAACTTGGACTTCTAGTCTCCAAAACTGTAAGAGAATAAATTCCAGTTTGTTAAAGCCATCTACCTGTGGTATTTCTGTTTGAGTGGCACTAGATAGCCAAAACAACCATATATATTTAGTTCTAATAACTAGGATGTAAATCATTTAGTTGAGCTTTAAGAAACATGATGCATTGTTTACTCTCTAGAGCTTTTGGAAGTGACTCTTGTTCACAGTACACAGTAACTGCCTCCTTACTCACAGGGCAGGAATAATCTAACTCTAGAATCAAAATGATAACAAGATGCTCTTTGGGTCATAGAATCTTCTTGAAATGGATGAGAGTGGGAACTCTTCCATGTGGAAAGCACTACAGTGGTTGTGGACATATTGACAGTACATTGAATGTGTTAAAGTGAATAGAATTAAATCAAAAATAAATTTGACATAGCTGTAAATGAACTTTTTTATTCTGGTAAATTGGCATGAATGAATTTTTAAAACAATATATTGTGACTAATTTAAATTTAAATAACTTAAATAAGATTTTTTAGAAATCAAACAAACAGGGATCTTTCACCTTATTCTGTAGCTACTCTATTAATATATTTAGTAGCATTTCATCCATGGTTGGAAGAATCTTTAGGAGTGGTAGTTTGGTTTCAAAGGACAAAGGATTTCTTTAAAAATATGTGGCAATAGTAATGAACATCCTATGAAGATATTTCATTTTAAATTATTTGTGGATTATAACAGATTATATGATGATGGTTATCTGAATCATAAAGGGGTGACTTTTTGCTGTCTCCTTGGTGAATATATTATGATTCTATTTCAAGGGCTGATTTTTGGTGGCAGACTTTCAGGTTGGTGAATACATGTGCTCAATGCTGTTTTTCAAGTTTCTGATTTGTGATAATTAGATTGTGTGATGATCTTCATGATCCTCTTGGAACATTTTCTGCATCATGAAATTATTGCAGGAAGTACAAACCTAGTAAAGCTAAAAAGATAATGTGACTTTGTTGGAGTGACAACTATTATGGTAGACACGGTATTACATTTCAAGATCGACTAATGTTCCCCAAGATATCAGACTCAATTGACATAACAAAATACATTGGTCAGTAACAACTGGAATCTCAAAAGTTTTCAAGTGGCCACCTAAGACACAGCTAATTGTCTCCTATTGTTGGAAGCAAAGAAGAATGATAAAAACCAAGGACATTTGGACAGTAGCCCTAGGACATGATGGACCAGCACAACTAGATGGTTCCTGGCTACCAATGCCAACCACTTGGGAAGGAATCAAAACTGGAGATCCTGGATAGAGTGGGAGGAAAAATGGAACAAAACCCCAAAACACAATAATGACCAGAATTACTGGTTTGATGGACTCTGGTGGGACCCCCAAGACAATGGCCCTGGGATACACTTTGGGCCTGGGATAAAACTCACTCCCAACAGCTGGCTTTCAGCCCAATAGTAAATAAGACATACATGCAGACCACTCAACCCAGGGCAATGCACCCACATACTCTATTGAGATACATTCCTTGGAGCAATCAGCCATGGGGCACCAGAGGTATGGAGCAACATTCACACAGAGGAAAAGCAGGAGTACATAACTAAGAAGGGCGCAGGGAGGGGGGTTGTACTGGGAAAGGAGAGGAGGAGAGTGGGTTAGGGTTGGGGATGGTAATTGGGTAATTAAACCAAATGTACATGAAATGTTCAATGTAAAACAAACTCTGCTCTGTAAATTTGCACCTAAAGCACATTAAAAAAAAAAAAAAAAAAAAAAAAAAAGTTTAACTACAGTTCCCCAAAACATGTCTTAAGTTAAAACCAAAGTGTTGCTTTCCTTAGGAGGTTATATGTTGAGTTTTTCATTAGTAGTTATCATAATACTTTCTAATATTTTTATTGCGCTTCATACAGCCCTTATATTGCCTATTAATCTGTATTAATTTAACCTACTTGCCAAAACAAAACAAATAATTCATTCTTCTCTTCCATTCAGTAAATATATGCCCCAGATCAAGAAAGGAGAAAAGTGAATTTGTCCTCCAGGTCCTGTGTGCTTTTCTGTGTATAAACTCTCACCTTTCAGCATGTGAATCTGCTGTTCCAAGGTGAAAATTGTTCATGCAATTGCCTTTCAAGCCAACTTTCTCCATCTGGTTCTCAAGTGAAGAAACAGAGATCTGTCCAAAACTGGAGAAAAATCTGGCCATGTTGGACTTACTGAGAGAAGATCATGTTGGCTCTCTCATGATGGGTGAGGGGTGCTCTGAATTAGAGTTGCCACATAAAATATGGGCTGTCCAGTTAGCTTTCAATTTCAGGTAAACAGGATAAATGATTTTCAAATATGTTTTTATTTGCTATATTTGACAACTCTACCATGAATTCTATGTTTCAAGGGACGTTTCAATGACTTTTTCCACAGGTAATTTTGACTCTACCTGATTTTCACTGTATGTGCTGATTTTAGAACCTAACTATCATTTAAGATGAAACCATTTGTGTGTGTATAAAATTCATCCATGGCCATTATTACTTTCCATCTTCGGAAGAACCCTCATGAGTGAGTTGAAGTCTGTTTTATATATCCCCATTCTACAAATGGGGATGTTGATATTCAGAAAGGATAATTATGTCACTCAAGGCCATTTAGAGAGATCAGAGGAAGACTTATGTCTGAGTTGTCTAATATCTAGTCCAATGTTCTCTTTTTCACAAAGCCCATTCCTATATGAGAGTGGATAATAGTTGGTTAACATTATGAAAACATTCCAGCTAGTTAATGTACTACTCTGGCTTTGATAACATTTGTCTTAACCTTTTTTTTTTTTCTTTCAAGAGCCTAAATACAGGTAATTTAGGACATTGTAGCTTACTTCATGGAGATTTAAGAGACCTGTCTAAGCACAGTACAAAATTTTTCCTTATTGACTGCCACCTACTGAAAGTGTTTGGTGGCATAAAATATATTGGTATGTGTGTGAAGGAAAATAAGTTTTATTTAATAATAGGCATCTACTTGATTAATTTTGGGAATAATAAAAGTTATACAGAGAAAACATGATACCATATTATATTACTGCTCAATGGTTAGTGACCCAAGCCAGGAGATACTTCAAGTCTTGGTAGGAGGAGGTAGTCAATGGCAATATCAGGAGGAATACATTCTGAGTGAGTAATTTCTTAGATGTTAAAAATACACTGAACATAACCTTCATGGCATTCTCAATTATCTGTCTTTTCAAAATACCACATTTTCAAAGAATGGAGCAAACATATGCCAACCAAAATGTAGCTCTTCCTGGCATGATGGAGTGGGAAAACCCTTAAGGGCTTAATATACATGGGAAAGTGTGCCTGGATTTTTTCCATGCCCTTGCATTTGTTAGTGAGTGAGCTCATTCTTTGCAATCTTCATTCCTCTCAAGGTCAGCACGTCAAATCCAGTTTCAGTTAAACAGAGCTTTATCCAGTAGACAAAATCTTTCTTCTCCACTGGGGACAGAGGGCAACTTGCAGGTACAAAATGACTTTAAGCAGAATTCGCAGGAGTCTGGGGATAGAAAAACCATTAAGAGAGAGAGGAGAAGCTAGGGAGGAAAGCAGCTAAAGCAAAGGAGAGAGCTCTTATGAAGGAAGTGCAGGAATTGATATTTTAAATCTTTTTTTTTTTTATAGTAGAGAAATATGACCTCTTTTGCTCAAGGGGGAGGAAAAAAAAGCTTTTACAAGTTCCTTGGACATCAAACACTATTTTGATATTTGCTGCATCAATGAGAGAGAAACGTGCTGCTTGAAGTTCTTTTGAAATCCACATTGGACATAAAGTTTGAATCTAAAAATGTTCTTAGCATAAATAAATTTATAGGCATCCAGCTCTGGAAAAACCTGCAGATAGATCAAAAGATAACCCTACATCACCCTAGTTTTCCTCTTCTCTGCTACTGGGATAGAGAAGATATTTAGGTTTATTTAAAGAAAGAAGCAGAGGCTAAAAAGAATTGTGAGCCCAAAATCAAATGAACAGAACTGATGAAGTGGAAATGAACATGCTTGAATAAATCATAATACTTTAATCAGGGTTTTCTAATGCTGTTTAATTGCATCCAGAAAATATAGCACCAAATGAATTTGGTGAGTTGTAATGCAAAATTTAGAGACTCCAAACAGAATCCTGTTTTGGACAAAGGTGATGTGAAAAAATTGACCATTACCACTGATGCTGTTGTATGTCCAAGTGAATGAATAACCTTGGCTATCAGTAAACTCAATTAAATTATAAACACAAATTAAATTTATATCATAAAGCTACCATATTCAACTTCATTTGTATTCCTAAGTAATTCCATTCCTGAGAAACCCTAGACATTTCCCATGATTGAAAATAAATTATCGTTCTTTACCAATGTGGTTTCCATTAATTTCATTCCACTGCATAATAATTAGAATAGTTTAGCCATGGGTCTTTGGGATGTTTATTTGCTCCATGTGAATTTGGTCTCCAACGTCAGACTCAGATTGTAAGTAGGTCCCCCATTTCGAAACATCACTGGCTTTCTGGACAGGACTCAATATATCTGTTTTGGTTACCTGGTGCTGCTCTGATAATATACCACCAATGTGATGGCTTTAACAAACAGGAGTTTATTCTCTTACAGTTTGAAGGCTTTAAGTCCAAATTCAAAGTGCCAGGCTCTAAGGGCTTGGTGAAAGCCCCTCAATCTTGGGGTCCAGCTCTGCTTCCTTCTTCTAGCCCACTGGAGCTAGAGGCTTTTCTTCACTTAGACAGCTGCTGGCTTCTGGGACAGACAAGCCCAAGGCTGACAAGCAAAAAGGCACAGTCCTGATGTTATCAAACCACATGGCAGGCCACTAATTTAAGTTCATTGAAAGGCTCAAGGTTGGCAGAGCATGGCAGGCTTCTGAACAACGACCTGACTACAGGCAGGGTTCAAGCATGCCATAAAACTAGAGACTGTTCCCCAAAACTTCTCCTATATGCAGGAAGCAGATCACAATCCTAAAGCAGCTACTCAGCTGCTCACAGTAGATTCCACCATGGAGTTGATTGCCAGTTTCATCATGGGGAATACTATATCCAGCTGCCCAGCCACTCAAACAGGGCCAGTCAAGTTGACACACAAAGTTAACTACCATAATATCTATCATTAATTCTCTTCTTTGGCTAAGTGCATGAAAGACCATTATTTTATCCTGCCAGTGTGGATGTGGAAATTATCAAACAATATCATTAATAACACATGCAAGTACAATTTTACTGAAGACAATTAAAAAAAAACATTGCAGCAGTATATTGACAGGAAACTCACAGAAATTCAAGCTAGATTCAGAAAAAAGTGTGGAATGAGGGATATCAGTGCTAATGTCAGATGGATCTTGGCTGAAAACAAAGAATATCAAAAAGATGTTTACCTGTGTTTTATTGACTATGCAAAAGCATTCAACTGTGTACATCATAACAAATTATGAATAACATTGTGAAGAATGGGAATTCCAGAACACTTAACTGTCCTCAGGAGGAACCTGTAAATAGGCCAAGAAGCTGTTGTTCAAACAGAACAAGAGGATACTGCATGAAAATCAGGAAGGGTGTACATCAGGGTTGTATTCTTTTACCATACTTACCCAATCTGTATGCTGAGCAAATAATCCAAGAAGCATCCATATTGGAGGAAGGATCATTAACAACCTGTGGTATGCAGATGAGACAACGTTGCTTGCTGAAAGTGAAGATGACTTTAAGCACTTACTGATGAAGATCAAAGACTGCAGTCTTCAGTATAGATTACACCTGAACATAAGACAAAAATCCTCACAACTGGACTGGTAAGCAATATCAGAATAAATGGAGAAAAGATTGAAGTTGTCAAAGATTTCATTTTACTTGGATCCATAATCAACACCAATGAAGGCAGCAGTCAAGAAAGTAGATGTCATATTGCACCAGGAAAATCTGTTGCAAAAGGCCTCTTCATGGTGTTGAGGAGCAAATATGTCACTTTGAAGACTAAGGTGTGCCTAACCTAAGCCATGGTATTTTCAATTGCCTTTATATGCATGTGAAAGCTGGATAATGAATAAGGAAGACTGACGAAGATCAATACCTTTGTATTGTGATGTTGGCAAAAAATACTGAAAATACCATGGATGTCAAAAGAATGAACAAATTTGTCCTGGAAGAAGTGCAGCTCACATGGTCCTTAGAAATGAGAACGGCCAGACTTCTTCTCACCTATTTTGATCATGATGTCAGAAGGCATCATTCCGTGGAGAAGGATGATATACTTGATAAAGTGGAGGGTCAGCAAAAAAGGGGAATTCCCTCAGTGAGACAGCTTGACACAGTGGCTGCAACAATGCGATTAAACATAGCAAAGTTTATGAAGATGGCACAGAACCAGGCTGTATTTTGTTCTGCTGTAAATAGATTTGTTATGAGTCAGAGTGACTTGATGGCACCTAACAACAAGTGTGATATAAAGGGTTATGTTCTAACTGCTGAATTTGTTATTGGCAACACACCAGTTTAATAATTGATACCATTCTTCTTTCCTCAGCCACATATTCATTCAATTCCACAGTTAAGACTTGCTGGTGAAAATATGTGTCATTAGCATTTATAAGCTGCTGGAGTCTATGACCTCTCCTCAAATTAAGTTGTCTCAACATTTGTGATCATGAAAGCTAGTTTGTTTTGAGAAATGCTTCGGGAGCTCTGGTAGCGAAGTGGCTAAGGCACTTGACTGCTAACCAGAAGGTTGGCGGGTCAAACCCACCAGCCACTCCTCAGAAGGAAGATGAATCAATCTACTTCCGTAGTGATAGTGCCTCGGAAACCCAAGGAGGGGTCACTATGAGTCAGGTCTGACTTGATGGCACATAACAACAATTCTTATTTTAGCACGTGAAACTTTTATCAACAAAAATCTAATCTTTCTGAATCCCTTTCAAGCCTTAAGCTTTCAGATCTTTAAGATTGATTGATTGTTGTTGTTAGTTATCCTGGAATCCACTCTGACTCATGGTGACACAGTGTAAAACAGAATAAAAGGTTGCCTGGCACTGCACCACTTTTATGATCATTGGCATGTCTGAATTCACTGTTGTAGCTATTGTGTAGTTCCCACCAACCTAGGGGGTTCATCTTCCAGCACTATATTGGACAATATTCTGTTATGATCCATAAGGTTTTTTTTAATGCGTATATATTTCTTTAAATGTCTTGCTTATTTTCTACTTTGCACCAAAATCAATTAAAAAGATATTTTGAATTGTGTAGTCTGAAAAAATGATTAGATTTTTTTACATAATTTTCCACTAAACATGTACAATGCCACATTTTAAAATTATAATACAATTTTTATTGGCTAATTTTCAGAAGTAGATCCCATGCCTTTCTTCCTACTCTGCTTCAGTCTGGATCTCTACTCTAAATTATCCCTTGTGAGTGACCATGATGGTATTTGAAATACAAGTGACATACATTCCAGCATTACAGCAACGCATAAGCTACCACAGTAAGACAAACTGACTGATGGGTGATGGTTGAGACATACTAAAGGCTTTATACTCAAATTCTAAATATATCATTTTGTATTTCCTTGAGTCTCTGAGGATAGACATGATACATGAACTTATACAGTTTTCCTCTGTTTTAATAAGTCGTGTCACATTCTCAGGATGAATATAAAACTAAGTTAATATATTATAGAGGTGGTGTGAGATGAGGAAAGCATATCAGGTGGAAGAGTGGAAATTAATCAGGTAAAGAGCAGTTGCACAAGTCAGGGCCATCTTTCTCATGTCTATATTCTTGCCCCATTAAGGTTTGTAAGTCAATAGATAGATACCTGACTTATCCAAAAAATTACTTAAACAGCTTTTTTTTTTTTGTTTATTAGCTCATTTTCAAAACTTATTGTTTGTTTCTCCTACTTTTCAGAAACCAGAAGACAAGTATTTCTTGTTCATTTTTATGGAATGAGTTATTCAATTTTTTTGTCTATGTTACATCAAAACATTAATTCTTGTCTGCAAAAGTCTAGGTTCTAGGTTATAATAAATGCCTAATTTCCTCACAACCAATAATTTTTTATCCTATAAAACAGTATGGGATTTAAATATACCGTGAATTGCATAGACTATTTTGTTAATCACCTGTCTACACTTCCTTTCCATTTTCTCGAATATCCTTTTTTTGGTCACTTCAATCTTCTGTTCTAAGTAACCAAGAATCTTTCAGTATGACGCTCAACAATCTAAGGTGGAGTTCTTTGAGAGGGAGTTTTCTAGTAAGTAACAGTCAGTGGTAATAAGTTAACTTCAATTTCCTCATCTGTCAGCTAACAGCTAACCTATCTTGTCACAGGAAAATCACAGGATCAAAACAATAAGGCCTTTTTGCAATACATATGAAAGAATGAAAGAAACCAGAATTCTTCTCTTATATTTCATTTATTTACAATAATACTATTAAAAACCAAAGGCAACATTGATGTGGCAGTTACTGAGATAGATTGTTCAAAAGTGGCTGAAATAATTCCTCCCACGTGTTACAATATGACTTTGAAGCTCCTACCTTTATGAAGTGGAGCCTAGCTTCTGCAGCCCTTAAACCTTTGACCCTTTGGTCTTGTGACTTGCTTTGACCCACAGAATGTGGGAGGGACAGTGTCACAAAATGTAACTTCTAAAGCTAGGTCTAATTAAGCTGTGCAGTTTTGTTCTCATCCTCTTGGAATGCTGTCCTGATATTATCATGTCTTGAAGGAAGCTGTAGTAGAAGACCATATGCAGAAAGAGACTCAGCTGTCCCAGCAATTCCATTTTAGTCCAGTCCTCAGCTGATTCTCCAGCTGAAAGCAGCTTCATGAGTGAGTCCAGGCAAGACTAGAACTGTCCAGCCAATACACAGAATCTTGAGGAATAATAACTTTTTGTTTTAAGCCAGTAAACTTTAGGGTAATTTATTTTGCAGCAACAAATACTGATAGAATCATTGTGATGGGCATTAACAGTGAACTATAGAGAACTATAGAGTCCCTCGTTACCCTCCC
>NW_006922041.1:903124-907552 GCF_000298275.1 Orycteropus afer afer
AGTAGTGATATTGCCTCAGAAACCCAAGAAGGGGTTGCTATGAGTCCAATCGGACTCTATGGCAGTTAGTTTGGTTAGGTTGGTTTACATTTGAGAAATATCTTGTGTCTATTCTCTTTATGTTACATAGAGGAATGAGATGTAAAAAGATTAATTTAATAATTTGCTAATAGTGATGTCTGATACTCAGTAGGGAGTAATCTATATTTAATGGCTAAAATTTTGAACACCTACTATATAATGTGTATGGATGTGTTCATATATATTAACATATTTAATAAGAACAACATCCCTAAGTGATATGTATTATTACTATCCCACTTTACATAAGAGGAAACTGAAGCACAGAGATGATAATAGTGTTATCCAAGATGACACAGATAGCAATTCCAACTCAAGCTGTCTCCCTCTAGAGACTACACCCTTAACTACTGCAATCTGTTGGACCAAGACAACTACTAAATTACATAGAGATTCTCTCACGTAAAGTTCTTGAGTAATTTGGGAAAGATTAATTTTTGTTATGAAATATGAGATAAGAAGCAAGACAGAATAAACCTAAATACTGCCAATGAATCCCTAAATACGGCCAATGAATTTTCTCAAAGGTAGGTAGAAAGTTTTTAGTTTTTTCAACATAACTCAGATCTCATCTCAAGTTAATATGTCCAGCAGAAATAATATTTATTTAAAACAGGTAAATCTTACTAAAGATTCAGTTACACCATAAATCAAATTACATTTTCTGTTCTAAATATAGACTAAAGTATAATATATTTATTTTGCTCACTAGCAATTGGAAAACCTGTAAACTATACACCATTGATTCACTTATATTGTAATTTATTGTTTTTTTTAGATTAAAACACAAGTGCTTAATTCTTTCAAAGTGTGAGTTTTGTTGGAATTTAGCTCCTTTGCATTTTTTTTCCTTTTTACAAAGATATCCATATTTTACAAAGCTGTGCACAAGCTTTCTCATCTTGGCTGATGATTCACATGTACCATACTGAAGGCTGGCTGTTAAACCTTGAAATCACCTGTAAGCCTTGCTAAAAACACACACAAACACACACACACACATTCCAAGGCCCACTAAACATTTATTGAATCATAGTTTTCAGAACTGGGAGCCAAGTATGTTGAGTATGTTCCTTAGATAATTGTGAAGATCAAACAAGTATGGGACAACTGATCTGGACCTTGCTTTTATATATCTGTGTATGTATATATATATGCATGTGTAATCCATTATACCTGCTGCTATCAAGTTGATTCTGTATAGCCAGGATGATCCTTAGAGGCAAAAATATCCAGACTTTGTTTCATGTACTAAGGTCATGTTGTCAAAAGTGACCAGTCCATGGAGAAAGGTATTATGCTTGGTGGAGTAGAGAGTTAGTGAAAAAGGGGAAGACCTTCAATGAGATGCATTGACCTGGTGACTGAAATGAAAGGCTCAAGCATGGCAAAGATTGTGTGGATGGTTCAGGGCTGGGCAGTTTCTGGTTCTGTTTTTATTAGGGTCACAGAGTCAGAACCATCTCAACAGAACCTAACAACAACAATGCACAATCCATTATATTTGTGAAAACATGGGCTTTCCATGTTGGCAAGAAAGCAAGAAAATGAGTATTCTCAGACACTTCTGTGGGTTTGACAAATTGATGTTTTGCTATCCCATGTTATTCTCTACCACCTTCTCCCTCACCTGAGTCTATTTTAGAGACTTGAAAAGTAAATACTGATTTTTTTACCCTTTGAAGCTGTGGTGGTCCTGTGGCACTATAATAATCAATAGTACAGATGGAAAATTCTGCTGTGGAGGGAAAGTATTCATTAACAAGAAGATAAAGTTGTAGTAGGTGTCTTTCTTCTCTGCTTTGATCTGTTGGAATGTAGATATGATGCCTGGAATAATGACTGTCATTTTGTCATAATAAGGAAATGACCAACAAACTCATGGATGTATGTATGGATACATGTATGGATCATGCATGTATGATATTTTTAAGCCATTGCGGGGGGGGGGGAGCTGTTACCTACCACTAGACTTAAGTGCTTTCTGAGAAAAATAGACTCTCATTTATTTAGCTTATTTTTAATTAGAAATTTTTATTTAATGCAGAATTCCTAAGAGACACAAGGAGATTCTAAATTAGTAAAGTGTGTTTGGAAGGCAATTTGCAGAATCTATCAAATTTTAAATGTACTAAGTTTTATTGCCATCATTCATCTGTCAGTTTGTCATACTATGGTGGCTTGCATGTTGCAATGAGGCTGGAGGCTATGCTATGGTATTTCAGATACCAGCAGGGTCCCCAATGGTGGACAGATTTCAGAGGAGCTTCCAGACTAAAATAGACTTGGAAGAAGGAAGGGGCCATCCACTTCTCAAAGAATTGCCCAGTGCAAACCTTATGAATAGCTGTTAAACACTGTCTGATATATTACTGAAAAAATTTATGAATAGCCTTGAAACAATTTTCTGATACAGTGACAGAAGATGAGCCCCTCAGTTTGGAAATCACTCAAAATACAACTGGGGAAGAGCTGCTTTCTCAAAATGGATGGAGGAAATCTTTCAGCACCTCTGTTTGCTGATGTGGGACAACTCAAAAGGGGAAGGAACGCTGCAAACACCCATTAACAAGAAGAACATTGAATATATGGAGTATGAATCCAAGGAAATTGGAAGTTGTCAACAATGAAGTGGAACTCATAAAGATCAATATCTTAGGCATTAGTGAGCTGAAATGAACCAGTTTTGGCCATTTTGAATCAGACAACCTTATGATCTACTATGCCAGGAATAACAAATTGAAGAGGAATGGTGTGGCATTCATCATCACAAAGAATGTCTCAAGATCTATCCTAAAATACAAGGCTGTCAGTGATAGGATAATATCCATACACCTACAAGGAAGACCAGTTAATACTACTATTATTCAAATTTACACACCAACCACCAATGCCAAAAATGAGAAAATTGAAGATTTTTTACCACCTACTGCAGTCTGAAATTGACCAAATATGCAATCAAGATGTGTTGGTTATTACTGATGATTGGAACAAAAAAGCTGGAAACAAATAAGTATCACCAATAATTGGAAAATATGACCTTGGCAGTACAAATATGCTGAAGATTTCACGATAAAATTTTGCAAGACCAATGATTTATTCATTGCAAATACCTTTTTTCAACCACATAATTGGTGGCTATTCACATGGACTTCATCAAATAGAATACACAGGAATCAGATTGACTACATCTGTGGCCAGAGAAGATGGAGAAGTTCAATATCTTCAGCCAAAACAAGGCCAGGAGCTGATTATGGAACAGACCATCAACTGGTTACATGCAAGTGCCAACTGAATCTGAAGACAATTAAAACAAGTCCATGAGAGCCAAAATATGACCTTGATTACATATCACCTGAATTTAGAAACCATCTAAAGAATAGATTTGATGCATTGAATATCAATGACTGACAACCAGAGGAATTGTGGGATGACTTAAAAACATCATCAAGGAAGAAAGCAAAATGTCATTAAAAAGACAGGAAAGGAAGAAAAGACGAAATGGATGTCAGAAAAAACTCTGAAGCTTGCCCTTGAGCAGAGAATAGCTAAAGCCAATGGAAGAAATGACAAGATAAAAGAGCTGAACAGAAGATTTCAAAGAGCAGCTCAAGAAGCCGGTATCAGTTATTATAATGAAATGTGCAAAGACAAGGAGTTAGAAAACCAAAAGAGAAGCACACACTTGGCATTTCTCAAGCTGAAAGAACTGAAAAAAAATTCAAGTCTTGAGTTGCAATGTTGAAAAATTCTATGGGCAAAATATTGAATGATGCAGGAAACATCAAAAGAAGATGGAAAGAATACACAGACTCACTGTACCAAAAAGAATTGGTTAATATTCATCTATTTCAAGAGGTGACATATGGTTGAGAACCAATGATAGCAAAGGAAGAAGTTGAAGCTGCACTGAAGGAATTGGGAAAAATTGCGGTTCCAGGAACTGATAGAATATCCATGGAGATGTTTCAGCAATCAGATGCTGCACTGGAGGCACTTACTCATCTACGCCTATTAATTTGGAAGAGAGTTACCTGGCCAACTGACTAGAAGAGATCCATATTAGTACCCATTTCAAAAAAAAAGTGAGCCCACCAAATGTGGAAAGTAGTCAACAATATCACTACTATCACACGCAAGTAAAATCTTGCTGAAGACAACTAAAAAATAATTATAGCTCTATATAAGGAGCTCTGGTAGTATAGTGGCTAAAAGCACTTGACTGCTAACCAGAAGGCTGGTGGTTCAAACCCACCAGCCACTCCTCGTAAGGAAGGTTGGGCAATCCTATTTCCATAGTGATACTGCCTCGGAAACCCAAGGAGGGGTCGCTATGAGTTGGGGCCG
>NW_006922041.1:907652-921297 GCF_000298275.1 Orycteropus afer afer
CGGAAACCCAAGGAGGGGTCGCTATGAGTTGGGGCCGACTCGACGGCACATAACAACAACAACAACATATTGTATATGTTGACAGAGAACTTCCAGAAATGGAAACTGGATTCAGAACAGGATGTGCAATGAGAGATATCATTGCTGATGTCAGATGAATCTTGGCTGAAAGCAAAGAATATCAGAAAAATGTTTACTTATGTTTTATGGACTACACAAAACATTCCTTTGTGTGGATCATAAAAAAATTATGGATGACATTGTAAAGAATGGGAATTCAAGAACACTTAATGGAACTCATGAAGAGGTTATACACAGACCAGGAGACTATCATTTGAACAGAATAAGGGGATAGTGCATGGTTTAAAATCAGGAAGAGAGTGCATCAGGATTATATCCTTTCAGCATGTTTATTCAATCTGTATGCTGAGCAAATAATCTGAGAAGCTGGACTATATGAAGAAGAACATGCCATCAGGATCGGAGGAAGACTCATTAACAACATGTGATATGCAGACAACACAACCTTGCTTGCTGAATGTGAAGATGACCTGAAGCACTTACTGATGAAGATTAAAGACTAAAGTCTGCAGTATGGATTACATCTCAACATAAATAAAACAAAAATACCCATAAGTGGACAAAATAAGAAGCATCAAGATAAATGGACAAAAGATTGTAGTTGTCAAAGATTTCCTATTACTTGGTTCCACAATCAACACCAATGGAAGCGACAGTCAAGACATCAGGGGTTGTATTGCACTGGGCAGAACTGCTACAAAAGACCTCTTTAAGGTGCTGAAGAGCAAAGATGTCTCTTTGAAGACTAAGGTGCATCTAATCCAAGCCATGGTATTTTCAATCACTTTATATACATTTGAAAGCTGGAAAATGAATAAGAAAGACCAAAGAAGAGTTGATGCTTTTGAGTTGTGTTGGCAAAGAATACTGAAAGTACCATAGATTGCTATAAGAAGGAACAAGTCTATCCTATAAGAAGTGCAGTAAGAATGCTTCTTGGAAGGGAGAATGGCCAGACTTTGTCTCATCTACTTTGGTCATATTGTCAGAAAGGACCATTCCCTGGAGAAGGATATCATGCTTGGTAAAATGGAGGGTCAGTGAAAAAGGGGAAGGCCCTCAATGAGATGGATTGACACAGTAGCTGCAATAATGGGCTTCAGTATAGTGGGGATTATGAGGCTGCCACAGAGCCAGCAGTGTTTTGTTGTGTTGTACATAGGGTTGCTATTAGTCAGAACTGATTCAATGGCACTTCACAAGAACAACATCAGTTGACTTTAATATCTGGTCATGGTTATTTAGGGTCATGGTTTCAAGGAATATCTCAATCAGTTGGCCTAATACTATTTTTCTGTACTTCTGTTCTACCTTCTAGTTTTTTGTGTAGTGTCTGGGATCTTAACAGCTAGCAAGAGACCACCCAAGTTACAACCATTAGTTTCTATTCACTAGCAGCAGCAAAAGAAAGGGAATCAAAAATTGGAGGAGGAAATCAAATGCATGTCTGGTGTCTCATTGCCTCCATGAACAACTTCTTCCTTTGCCATGAGACCAGAACTGGATGGTGCCCTACTACCATTACTGAATTTTTGGATCTATGGATTCTATGGAAGAATCTTGATCAAAAGAGGAAACAATGTGAGACAGAATTTCAAATTCGTAATGGAATCCAGACTTTCCATTGTCTTTGAGGCTAATGAACCCCAAAAACTATTGTCCTTGAAATAATCTTTAATCTTTAAACCCTAAACCAAAATTATCCCCTGAAGTCTTTTGAAGCAAAAAATAGTTTATGTTAATTAGTAAAGTCTATCTTGAACATTGTGATCTTCAAAAGAATTATCTATGTGAGAGAAAATTTTCAAGGGCAACTCAAAAATTTTGATGGGAAACTTAGGGGGCAGTGAGTTTAAGACAATGATGGTGGGTTAATTTGGAAAAGGATAGAGAGAGTAGTAACACAACTTGAAGAATGTAATCAATGTCACTGGATTTACAAGTAGAAATTGTTGAAATGGTTTATCTTTGACTTTCTATGTTTTCACCAAAATAATTAAAATGTAAAGAGATTATCCAGGTGAGCCCAAGGTAATGAGAGGGTACTTAAAAATGAAAGGGAGCAACAGCAGAGTCAGTATGTAAGTGATGTGATATGAGAAACTTAGGTGACCAATCAGAGCTTTAAAGATGACAAAGGGTTTCAAGCTTCAGAAGGAAGCTTCTAGAAACTGGAAAAGGCACGAAAACAAATTTTCCTTCAGAGCCTCAAGAAAGGAACACAATCCTGTCAGGCTCTTGATTTTAGCCCTATGAGTTCCATTTCAGACTTCTGAAATATAGGACAATAAGATAATAAATTAGGTTATTATAAGCCACTGAATTTTTGGTAATTTGTTTCAGCAACCATATGAAACTAATACAAAGTAGGTGAAGTAAACAGGGACCATGGTGGAGGGTGACAGGCAAATTAATCCATTGGATTCAATGGGTTGTGAGTGAATGTGGGGTCAGATGAAGACTACTTTTTCTTTTTTCTGTGCTGCACCAGAAACGCAAGAGAAAAATGAAGGACTAGAACACACTTCTCACTCTTTTATCTCTAGGAAAGTTGCAGATCTTCATTTTTCATCAATAATATATCTACATTGAATTCATGAAATCCTGTGTTCCTTCTCAGCTATGCATTTTTAAAAGAGGCAAAACATTTTCTGTTGTTACTTTGAAAATATCATATAAAGAAGAGCTTTCTGTATATGATTTCCTACTGAAATTCCAGACAATACTGCTCTGCTGAGGATAGATGCAATATCTTAGACCTATACGTGTACTTGTGTGCTCCATTAGGTGGGCTATCAGAGACCAGAACTCAGTTTTTAGTATCTAATCAACATCTAAGAGGCATAAGCTAGTTCTCAGATCAGTCCTAAGGCAGAGGCTTCACTCAGAGATAGGGTGAAATGGACAGTGAAATACTGAACAATTGTGAGATTTTACTTCCCACAAGTATACTAGGAGCTCTGGTGGCATAGAGCCTAAGGCATTTGACTGCTAACCAGAAGGCTGGTGGCAAACTCACCAGCCACTCCATGGAAGGAAGATTGGGCAATCTACTTCTGTAGTGATACCACCTTGGAAACCCAAGGAGGGGTCACTATGAGTTAGATCTGACACAGCAGCAGTGAGAGACAAGTATACTACACTCTCTTAATAATCCCCTTCAGGAACATTGAATTATAGTGTTTGTAATTTGGAGTCCTCTATTGTACCCAGAATTTTTGTCTGAAAGCTTTGAATAGACAACTCAGTCTCCACTTCAATCTCTGTCCTATTCAATCTGTTCTCTTAGAAGGAAATTGTTCTGTAAGAAATTGTTTTATGAACTATTCCATCTCACTCTTCTTGATTTAATGAAAGGGGCAAAAGAATGTGAAAAAAGAGTTAATCTTTGTTGGGGGCTGGATCTAGAGTTTTGGTACCCAATTTCAGTTTTGCACAAATTGATTCATCTGAAGTGAGCTCAGAAAAAGGAGATATGCCACACTTCATAGGAAGATAAAATATTCCAGGAAGTTGAGCTTGAGCCATCATGGGGCAATGGGGCTTCTCAGGAAGTAAAGATCTGTCTCCATCTCCTGCAGCTTACTAAGCACTGGGCACCGAGACTGTGCATTTTGCCTAGAGACCCAGGTCTGCATCTCAGAACTATAGGATAATCACAAAGGGTCTGGAGCTAGGGTAAGGTACAAAAAGGGGAGAGTAAGAGCCAGCCTCTTCCCTACTATTCATTCCAGAAGATCCCACCATACATCCTGGAATGGTAGATCCCTCCATCTTTCTCTGGGCTTTGCTTTTCTCCAACTGTAGTATTTTAGAATATCATATGTTGTCTTTGTTAGGTCCTGTTAAGTGAGTTCCAACTCACAGCAACTCTGCCTACAACAGAAAAAAACACTTCCAGGTTCTGTGCCATTATCACAATCATTGCTATATCTGAGCCCATTGTTACAGCAACTGTGTCAATCTACCTGACTGAGGGTCATCCTCTTTTTCATTGATTCTACTTTACTAAGCATGAGCTCCTTCTCCTGGGACTGTTCCTTCTTGTTAACTTATGCAAAGTACATGAGATGAAGTCTCACCATCTTTGCTTCTATGGAGCTTCTGGCTGCACTTCTTCTGAGATGGATGTGTTTGTTCTTCTGGCAGTCCACAGCATTTTCAATATTCTTCTGCAACAGCACAAGTCAAGCGTGTCAATTCTTTTTCAGTCTTCCTTATTCATTGTCCAGCTTCCACATGCATATGTTGTTGTTGTTAGGTGCTCTTGAGTCATCTCCAACTCACAGTGATCCTATGTACAGCAGAATGAAACATTGCCAGGTCTTGTGCCAGTCCCACGGTCCTTGCTATACCTTAGCCCATCATTGTAGCCACTGTATCAATCCATCTCATTGAGGGCCTTCTCCTTTTTTGTTGACCATCCACTTTACCAAGTATGATATCTTTCAGGGAATGGTCCCTTCTGACAACATGACCAAAGTAGGTGAGACGAAGTCTGGCCATTCTCCCTTCCAAGGAGCATTCCAGCTGCACTTCTTCCAGGACAGATTTGTTAGGTCTTTTAGCAGTCCATAGTACTTTCAGTATTCTTTGCCAACACCACAACTGAAAAACATCAACTCTTCTTTGGTTTTCCTTATCCATTGTCCAGCTCTCACATGCATATGAGGTGATTGAAAAATACCATGGCTTGCATCAGGTGCACCTTAGTCTTCAAGGAGATATCTTTGCTCTTCAGCACTTGAAAGAGGTCTTTTGCAGCAGATTTGCCCAATGCAATTTGTCATCTGATCTCTTGACTGATGCTTCCATTGGTGTTGATTGTAGAACCAAACAATATGAAGTCTTGACTTCAACCTTTTCTCCATTTATTGGGATGCTGCTTATTGTGAGGATTTTTTTTTTTTCTTTTAATTGAGGTATAATCCATGATGCAGACTGTAGTCTTCAATCTTCATCAGTAAGTGTTTCAAGTCATCCTAACTTTCAACAAGCCAGGTTGTATCATTTCCATATGATATATACCTTAGTATAAATTTCTATTTATGCTCCATATAGTCAGATATTACCTGAGTCCAGCTTTACTCTTTTGAATTTTTTGCTTTGACACTACCAATTTCATAGTGTTTAAAGACAAGGGTTTTCCCTAAAATTTTGTTTGTTCCCAGGTCTTTCAACTCCCATGGTTTCCTCTGCCCTCAATTCCACCTTTACTGCATAATTTGACATTACCTTGTATCAACCCAGACATAGAACTCAGCTATTCTTCAAATAACCAACTTCTGCAAAAAAATGAGTCAGCAATCATGCTTGTAGTAAAGATGTTGTAAGGGTAACAAAGTGGGAGAGCAATGTTAGCACACTCCATAGCAAATAATTCAACAACCTCTTAGTAATTATTCTTTTTCTTTGTCCAGATAGAGCTGCCACTCTATTCCTGAAGTCTCTCAAATTCTCTATCTCTACCCATGTGGTACTTACTCTGTCAGTTCCCTCTCCCTGGTCCCTATAACCCCTGATATTTTAAAGTCTTCTTTCACAGCCATACTGAGCAGTTCAGGTCTCCCACATTCCTACCCAAGACTGCATATTTATACCCACCTTGATTTACAGAGTAAGGGAGACTTTTTCTTTAGCAACATCCAATCTCTTGTGAGATTTGGTGGTGTTATATGAAGCAGAATTTTTTATTTGTGTTAAGTTACACATATAGTTACTTCCTCTGTGAATGCTGTGAATGATTATCTGATTCCTCCCTTCTATTCTCTAACTTTTCATAAAAACAAAACAAAAACAAAATACTATTGTTTTCTTAATATTTTTTCAAAAAAGTGATTTATTTGATGGTATGTATGTATGTGTGTGTGTGTGTATACACACCAAAAAAACAAACTCACTGCTATAGAATCAATTCTGACTCATAGCAACCCCCTTTGGGTTTCTGAGGTGGTAAATGTTTACAGAAGTAGATTGCCAATTTTCCTTCCTTGGGGTGGCTGGTCAATTTGAACCATAATGCCTTAGGCATTACACCACGAGTAGTGGTTAAGACATTTGGCTGCAAACCAAAAAAGGTTGGTGGTTTCAATCCGTCCAGCTCCTCTGAGGAAGAAAGATGGGGCAATCTGCTTCTGTAAAAATATACAGCCTTGGAAACCAAAACAGGGGTTGTCAAATGCCTCTGAATTGACTCGATGGCAGTGAGTATATATGTATACAGTAAAACCTATGCAAAGTAGAACCTATTTAAGGCAGAAATCTATCAGAGAAAGAAAACACAAATATTTTCCACTAATAGAGAAGAGGGGTAAGACTGAAAAAAAGGTGGAAAATAAGTCAATCCTGTCCAGTCTGACTGTCAGAGGTTATACTGTGTAGATAGGTAGCTAGCTACATAGCTAGCTAGACAGATAGAGATATATACGTGTGTGTATTTTTTTCTACTTGATCCATGCATGTAGCAGAGTTGTGCTACTGAAAACTTCATTATTAAGATTACACAGTACTAAAATCAAGCAATGCTTCATTTACTTTGATTTCCTCATCAAAGTAATCAGCTTTGGACCAGGACACCAAATTTACCTCCAGTATGATCCCACTTTATCAAAGTTGGCAGCTCCTGTTTGCTCATTTTCTCTTTGAAGTTTCTCTTAAATCAGCTCC
The DNA here is from genome assembly GCF_000298275.1 of Orycteropus afer afer. Lineage (NCBI taxonomy): Eukaryota > Metazoa > Chordata > Mammalia > Tubulidentata > Orycteropodidae > Orycteropus > Orycteropus afer. Next base: position 914,400 of record NW_006922041.1, read on the forward strand.
TCCCAAAAGGATTTAGATTTCAAGCTGTCCCCTCCTTCCCTGCAGGAGGTCTTTCTGTTTGAAAAATACCTTTAAATACCCTGGCATAGCTGACATTATCATTTGTCCTGATTTTGGCCCTGGCTGTCTTTAAAGGCCACAGGACTCAGCTGTATAAAAATAATTCCCAGTTTGAAAAAGATATGCTCCAGAAAGGCATTAGCAAGGTGATACAAGGAGTTACACAAATGACCATCAACTTTATGCTTCACAAATATTACTATTGCAAAGACAAACAAAGGTTGGGGAGCTCTCACAAATTAAAGGAGATGAAAGAGACGTGCTGAAAGTAACACTGACTGCTAAAAGGACTAACAAATCTGTCCTGGAGGAAGTGCCTCCGGAATGCTCCTTGGAAGTGAGAATGGCCAGACTTCGTCTCACTTACTTTGGTCATGTGGTCAGAAGGGACCATTCCCTGGAGAAAAATGTCATGCTTGATAAGGTGGAGGGTCAAGGAAAGAGTGGAAGGCCCTCAACAAGATAGATCGACACAGTGGCTGCGGCTATGGGCTCAAGTATAGCAAGGATAGCGGAGCTGGCGCGAGACCAGGCGGTGTTTTGTTTTGTTGTGCATAGGGTCGCTATGAGTTGTAGGCAACTCAACAGCACCTAAAACAACAACAACAACAAAAGAGACATGATAACTAAATATGTGACCAGATACTATAATCTACACTGGAAGAAATGCAATGTGATAAAGGATTACTGGGTGAATTGAAATGCAGCTGGCAGATAGATAAAAAAACAATCTCATTGCCATAGAGTAGATTCTGACTCATTGTGACCCATAGGGTTTCCAAGGCTGTAATTTTCATGGAAGAAGACTGCTACATATTTCTCCCACAGAGTGGCTGGTGGATTTGAACCAATGACCTTTTGGCTACCACCTGAGTGCTTTAACCACTGTACCATAAGGCTCCTGACAGATTAGATAAAAGTTCTGCATAAATATACAATTTAAGAAACTTGATAATTGCATTAGGGATACATTATTAATTTTTTTAGGCAATAAACTCTGAAGTATTTAGAGGTAACGAACTGTAATATATTTAACTTATTCTCAAATGTTCAGGAAAAAATAATATATATACACATATAAAGAGAAAAAATAGGACAAATTATTAAAACTAGGAGAAATGGTAGAGAGGAGTGTCCCTAACTCTCCTTGTAACTTTCTGTAAATTTGAAACTACTCCTAACTAAAAAGATTTTGAAAGTGGCTCATGGACTTTTCCTCTGATTTTAGTCCAATTCTGAGATTCTCTGACTTTAGTTCCTGCAAAGTCTCTACCTAAGGCACTTGACTAACCAGAAGGCTGGCGGTTCAAACCCACCAGCCACTCCTCGGAAGGAAGGTTGGGCAATCTACTTCCGTAGTGATACTGCCTTGGAAACCCAAGGAACTGTCACTATGAGTCGGGGCCGACTTGATGGCACATAACAACAACAACAACCACTTAGTTACATGAGAAGTGTGCTATTCCAACTTTAGATTGGTTGTGTCAGGCCAGGGAGTGTGGGGCATGGGATACACTTAACACAACAGAGGTTTTAACATCTCAACTAAACTTTTCAAAATATTGAAAAATCCCAAAATGCAATTTGTACAACATATATATATATGTCTGGGCCGACTCGACGGCAAACAACAACAATGACAACATATATATATATATATATATATATATATATATATATATATATATAAAACTATCACACTTACAGCGTGAAGTTTTCAGATTTAAAGACACACCTAAGTTAAAATTCTTTCTCTGGCCCTTTCCAACTACATGACTTAAAGCAAGACACTTTAGTTCTTTGATATATTTTTATCCACAATATGGAGATACAATTTCTCAGTTTATGTAAAAAGTGTGTATGGAGGCATATGATATGATTCCTGAAAAAGAAGGATAAGCATGAAAGATTAGACTTAATAGAGATAAAAAATATTATGGAGATACCAAGGTGAAAGCAGAGTGGTATTGATACAGTAGGAAACAGGAAAATAAATGAAACAACTGAATCCAGAAATCCATCCCAATAACCAAAATACAATATTTTGTATTTTATAGAGGAAAAATTTCACATTGGTGTTTGGATTAATCCAGTATATTCTGGTGAGACAAATTGGTAGCTGAGGAAAAAATAGATCTTCAGAATGATGGAAAACTACAGTCTGAGATGTTGTTCAGGACTATCTGGGCACTGACCTGCTTTTATCTCTCAGGTGATGATATAGACCTACTGACGTTAAGCTTGTACAGGGAACTGAGTGATTCTATGCAAATTTTCTTAGAGTAATGCTAAAAGCAGCAAGTATCAAATGGTTGATGTGACAATAATTCAATTTCTGGTAGGCCTCTCTGAGATGAGAAATACATCATCATTCAAGTTTGAGACCAAAGGAATCTGTGAAAAGGGTTGTGTCTGCTTTTGACTTGGGTGGCACCTTTTTGAAAGTATAATATTTGAGTTTCTGCTTAGGTGCTCTTTCCATTAATCTGCCAGCCAACAAAGAAGCTACAGAAGCTAACTGCCATTGCTGTTAGTTGCCTCCATGTTTGCTCCAACTCATGGTGTATTACAAAATGAAAAGTTATGTATTACATAATGAAAAGTTGCCTAATTCTGTGCCATCTAAATAATTATTAGTATTTTTTAGTCTAATGTGCTATCTTCACAGCCCATCTCAGTGACGGTTTCCCTTGAGTTTGTTGACCCTCTACTTTACCAAACATTAAACTATATACATCCTTTACTAGTGTCCTTTGCTAATGATGTGTCCAAAGTAAGTGAGCTGAATGAAGTTGCACCATCCTTCCTATCCATAGATAGCAGAAACTATTATAATGAAAGATGTAAAGACCTGGAATTAGAAACTTTAAAAGGAAGAACACACTTAGTGTTTCTCAAGTTGAAAGGACAGAAGAAAAAACTCAAACCTCGAGTTGGAATATTGAAGGATTCTGTGGGCAAAATATTGATTGATGCAGGATGCATCAGAAGAAGATGGGAGGAGTACACAGAGTCACTGTACCAAAAAGAACTGGTTGACATTCAAACATTTCAGGAGGTAGCATATGATCAAGAACCAATAGTATTGAAGGTAGAAGTCCAAGCTGCACTGAAGGAATTGGTGAAAAACAAGGCTCCAGGAAGTGATGGAATGCCAATTGATATGTTTCAACAAACAGATGCAGCACTGGAGGTACTCACCTATTTATGGCCAAACAATTGGAAGTTGCTGTTGTTGTTGTTATGTACCATCGAGTCAGACTCAACTCATAGCGACCCCTCCTTGGGTTTTTGAGGCAGTATCACCACGCAAGTAGATTGCCCCATCTTCCTTCTGAGGAGTGGCTGGTGGGTTTGAACCACCATCCTTCTGGTCAGCAGTCAAGTGCCTTAGCCACTATGCTACCAGTGTCACTTCTAAAGAAAAATGATCCAACAGAATGTGGAAATTATCAAACCATATTATTATCATATACAAGTAAAATCTTGCTGAAGATAATTAAAAAATGGTTGTAGCAGTATATTGACAGAGAACTGCCAGAAATTCAAACTGGATTCAGAAGAGGGTGTGGAATGAGAGATATCATGGCTGATGTCAGATGGATATTAGATGAAAGCTAAGAGTACCAGAAAGATGTATACCTTCTGTTTTCTTGACTATGCAAAGACATTTGACTGTATAGATCACAACAAATTATGGAAAACTATGCAAGGAATAGGAATTCCAGAACACTTCTCTGTGCTTGTGAAGAAACTGTACATAGACCAAGAGGCAGAACAAGGCAGTAATGCAGTTCAAAATCATGAAAGATGAGTATCAGGGCTGTATCCTTTTACCATTCTTCTGTTTGTGGAGGAAATAATCAGAAAAGCTGGACTATATGGGGAAAAAAAAGTTATATCAGGATTGGAAGAAGACTTATTAACAACCTGAGATATGCAAATGACACAACCTTGCTTGTTGAAAGTGAAGAAGACTTGAAGGACTTCATGATGAAGATCAAAGACTGCAGTCTTCAGAATAGATTATACCTCAACATAAAACAAAATTCTTAACAACTAGGACAATATACCACATCATGAAAAATTGAGAAAAGATTGAAGTTGTCAGGGATTTCATTGTATCTGGATCCTTAATCAACACCCATGGAAGCAGTCAAGAAATGAGCCATCATATTGCACTGGGCAAATCTACTGCAAAAAATCTCATTAAAATGTTAAAGAGCAAAGTTGTCACTTTGAAGACTAAGGTGTGCCTTATTCTTCTCAATAGCTTCATGTGCATGCAAAAGCTACACAACGAGTAAGGAAGACCCAAGAAGAATTGATGCATTTGGATTGTAATGTTGGTGAAGAGTAATAATGAAAATACCATACACTGCCAGAATAATGAACAGATCTGTCTTGGAAGAAGTACAGTGGGAATGCTCCTTGAAAGTGAGAATGGCTGGACTTTGTCTCATGTACTTTGGTCATATTTTCAGAAAGGACCCTTGGAGCAAGATACCATGCTTGGTAAAGTAGAGGGACAGTGAAAAAGGGGATTGACACAGTGGGTGCAAAGCATAGCACAGATTGTGAGAATGGTGCAGGACTGGGCAATGTTTTGTTCTGTTGTACATAGGGTCGCTATGAGTTAGTGCCAGCTCAACGGCACCAAACAATAGCAGCAGCAACAACATCTATGGGACAACCAAATTTATTATTTTCCTCATTCTTTCAATGAAAATATCAATAAAATCAAACTTTTGAATGTAGACAAAGAAAACCATAAAGAACACCGGGGTATTTTTGTCTTAATAATCCCAGAATGTAAATCATTTCCCTGTATGTCCTCCAATTGTTTTCATAAGCAACTGATGAACTACATGAGAAAAACATTTTGTCATTTCTCCCATACCTCCTGCTCCCTCTGTACTTCTACCTAACATCCATCAATGTTCTTAGATCTTTTAATACAACTCAGAAGATGTATGCATATGTGAGAACAGAGGGGGATGGAGCTATTAATTTAACAGAAATGCTAACATAACAGTATATGGATCCTTTTTCACCTTTCTTTTTAAAAATAATATCTATGAGGTTCTGATAGAGTAGTGCCTAAGGCATTTGACTGCTAACCAAAAGGCTGGTGGGTTTGAACCACTCCTCGGAAGGAAGGTTGACAATCTACTTCTGTAGTGATACTGCCTCAGAAACCCAAGGAGGGGTCGCTGAGTCAGATCTGACTCCACAAACATGGGGGATGGGGTGGGGTATATCAATATACAAAGAAGTTCTGGTGGCTTAGAGGGTAAGATATTTGGCTGCTAAGCAGAAGATCAGTGGTTCAAACTCACCAGCTGTTCCACAAGAGGAAGATGAGGCAATCTACTTCTGTAAAGATTTACAGCTTTGGAAACACAATAGGGGTCACTATGAGTCAGAATCAACTCAATGACAATGAGTCTTTGGGTTTATACCAATATAAGAAAATGCCCTGCTGAAGCTATGCGTTCTAGTTTTTTTTAGGTTATCATGAAATTGTCTTCCAAAGACATGGAAACAATTTATTTCTAAACCAATTGAAGATGAAAAAGTCGATTTTTCATTATTATGAATAAAATAAATAAATAAATAAATAAACCTTCAACCCACTGTCATCGAGTTGATGCTGACTGATTGTGACCCCCATTGGGTTTCCAAGGTGGTAAATATTTACAAAAGTGGATTGACTCATCTTCCTCCCATGGAACAGCTGGTGAGTTTGCACCACTGACCTTCTGGTTAGCAAGCAGTCAAATGCCTTAGGCACATTTTGATATTTTCCAATCAGAACATTGAAAAATGACAGTTTATAGATATAACTTATATTTTTTTATATTATGAATGAATTAGGTTGGATATTATCCAAATGCTTAAACATCACTTACATTACTTTTTTAAAACTGTTTTCCTATCATGTATACATATATATATTTATTTATTTTCTTCTACTTAAGTTTTTTATAATTTTTCTTATTGCTCTGGAAGATCCACTTGCATATTAAGAAAATAGCATTTGTTTGCAATAATTGATAGAAAATATGTTTCCCAGTTTGTCTATTGTCTTAGGCTTTGTTTACTGAACTTGTGCATATGCACATTTATAAATGTGTCTGCCTTTTTGTGAATTTTATTTCTCTTCTTAAAACAAACAGTTTTTTTCAGGGACTATTTTCTTAAGTATTGATTTATTTTAAGATATTACACTTTCAGGTAATACAAATCAGTTTTCATCATCAAATATAACAAAGGTTTAGTTTCAAAAAAATGCCAAAGTATAACAATATCAAAAACAAAATTGCTTTCTGTTTAACATGCCATGCTGATGTTTTTATAAGAGTTGCTTTTCATTAGAATTAGTGAAGAACTTGGATTTTATTAATGCTATTAATTTTCTGAATCATGCTTTCATTCAAAGAACAAAAGATTCATTGGAGGATGTATTCTGTAATTTTATCCATTAACATTATAAAAATGTGTAGAGAACAAATTTCAACCTAATAATCAGAAATATTAAAAAATCATCTCTTTTATTTTTTATTTTTTTTATTGTGATTTGGGTGAAAGTTTACAAAGCAAATTCACTTTCTATACAGCAATTCATGACATTAACTACAATTTACCACAATGCAACAGCTTCCCTCTAACTTCCTCCTGATAGTTACCTCTTCCCTGTGTACTTCACTCCATGCACTCCTGCCCCCTGAGCTGTCTCTCCATGCATACACAGCCCTTCTATTCTTCCATGATTGTTCTCTCTAATGAGTGTATCTACCTCAGGTAAATGTTCAACTCATATGCTTGTCTTTTGTTT
>NW_006922041.1:925759-927304 GCF_000298275.1 Orycteropus afer afer
GTTTCACATTTAAGTCTTTGATCCATCTGGAGTTAGTTTTTGTGTATGGTGTGAGGTACAGACTTGTTTCATTTTTCTGCAAATGGATCTCCAGTTTTGCGAGCACCATTTATTAAACGAACATTCTCTTCCCCGTTTAATGGATTTCAACCCATTGTCAAAGATCAGCTGACCTTAGGTCTATGAATTTAATTCTGGGTTCTCAATTCTATTCCATTGGTCTAAGTATCTGTCATTGTACGAATACCAGGCAGTTCTGACTACTGCGGCTATATAGTAATGTTTGATATCTGACAGTGTGACACCTCCTACTTTTTTCTTCTTCAATAGTGCTTTGTTTATCTGTGTTCTCTTTCCTTTCCATATAAAGTTAGCAATTGGTTTCTCCATATCCTTAAAAAATGTTGATGGGATTTGGATTGGGATTGCATTGAATGCATAGATTGCTTTGGGTAGAATTGACATTTTCACAAGGTTTAATCTTCCTATCCACAAGCATGGGATATTCTTCCATTTATGAATATCTCTAATGAATTCTTGAAGTAGTGTTTTATAGTTTTCTTTATACAGACCTTTTGTGTCCCTGGTAAGATTTATTACCAAGTATTTATTTTTTTGGTAGTGATTGTAAATGGAATTGATTTCCTTATTTCTTTTTCAGAAACCTCTTTGCTAGTGTAGAGGAATCCAACTGATTTTTGGATGTTGATCTTATATCCTGCCACAATGCTAAATCTGTCAATTAGTTCCAGTAGACTCTTCACTGAGTCTCTGGGTTTTCTAGGTATAGGATCATACCATTAGCAAATAGGGGTAGTTTGACTTCTTCCTTACCAATTCGGATGCCTTTGATTTCCCTTTCTTGCCTTATGGCCCTGGTTAGGACTTCAGCACAATGTTGAATAGAAGGGGTGATAGAGGACATCCTTATCTGGTTCCTGTTCACAAGGGGAATGGTTTCAGTCTCTCTCCATTGAAAATAATGCTGGCTGTTGGTTTTGCATAGATGCCCTTTATTATGCTGAGGAATATCCCTTTTATTCCTATTTTGCTGAGAGTTTTGATCAGGAATGGGTGTTAGATTTTATCAAATGCCTTTTCCGAATCAATTGATAAGATCATATGGTTCTTCTCCTTCGTTTTATTTATGTGGTGGATAACGTTGATTGTTTTTCTAATGTTGAACCTTCCTTACATACCTGATATGAATCCCACTTGGTCATAATGAATGAATTTCTTGATAGGTTGTTGGAGTCTATTGGCTAGGATTTTGTTGAAGATTTTTGCGTCTGTATTCATGAGGGATATTGGTCTGTAGTTTTCCTTTTGAATGATGTCTTTGCCTAGTTTTGGTATCAAGGTTATGCTTGCTTCATAAAACGAGTTAAGGAGGATTCCATCCTTTTCTGTGTTTTGGAATAGTTTAAGTAGGATTGGTGTCAGTTCTTCTTTGAATGTTTGCTAGAATTCTTCTTGTGTATTAATGGTCAATTGTTCTTTGCTATTTTTGGTTCTCTGTTCAAAGGACTCCCTTTAGTATCTCTT
>NW_006922041.1:927985-928971 GCF_000298275.1 Orycteropus afer afer
ATTCTGTCTTCCATTGCATCAGTTCTACTCCTTTCTCCTTTCAGTGTGTTATCTATTGGTTGCAATTAGTATTAATCTTCTGGACTTCTATCTGTAGATTTAGAATCATTTCTAATTTTTCATTTATTTTGTTATTTTGTTCTTGTATTTTATTCCAAAATTCTTCTGGGGTTTTGTCAGTGTTTTCCTTGATCTGCCTCTTAGATACCTAAATATTATCTTTTGAATTCCTTATAAGAGAGTTCCAGTGCTGCTTCTTTCTCAGGGGTGTGTTCTGGGTCTATATCCTGCTCCTTTGTTTCTACCACTTTATCTTGCTTCTTTGTGTGAACTGTGATGGTCTGTTGTCTCCAAGACATTGTGACATTGTTATATTCAGATCTCAATTGACTATTTGTGAAGAGTAGCTAAGGGTGAGTTAGGATCTTCTTGGTGGATGTTTTTCCTTGGCCTGTTGTTGGAGAAGGAAGTATTGGCTCTCATTGTGTAAGTGAAGCTGCAGGAGGTGCGAGTTTAGTTGTGTTGTGTGGGGACTATTGCTGTCTCCCACTCAGATGGACAAAAATAACAGTTGAATAACCATCAAAAAAGTTAAAGGAAATGGGCAAAAAACACAGGATCAGTAACCAGAAAAATAAAAAAAGGGGGGGGGGAGTGAAAAAAAAAACCCTGCAATATCTGAGGAGAGGACAGTAAGAGAAAAAAGGTAGAGAAGGAGAATAATGAAGAAAAAAATGGGAAAAACACAAAAAGAAAAACAAGGAATGGGGTTAACCACAAGAAAGGAAAAATAATTGCAACCAGGAACAGGGAAAACAAAAAAAAGTTGAAAACTAGAACCTGGGAAGGGAAGAATAAAGAATAGTAATAAAAAGTACAAAGGTAATAATAATGGTAGTAGTTTTAAAACAGACAAAAACAAACATACTGAAAAAAAGAAAAAAGAAAAAAAAATCAGGGCAGGGTGGGGCAGGGTACCCAGGCTC
>NW_006922041.1:929671-933467 GCF_000298275.1 Orycteropus afer afer
AGTTCATCTTATTACAATTAAGCCACTTCATATATAAAATATCCCACTGGGAGTTATGATTATTATTTTAGCACTATTCATTTTTCTTTATTAGCAAAGACTTTATAGGAGTTTTTACCAGTGAGTTAACTGAATTAGTCCACAACATACTCAGTGGCTAGTACGATATCAATTAAACACACTCATATACATTATGGGAGCTCTGGTGGCACATTACACAGCATCCTGGTAACCACAGGACAAAGATGTGGTAGTCTACTTCCATAATGATTACAGCCTTGGAAACCATATGAGACAGTTCTACTCTGTCCTATTGGATTGCTATGAGTCAGAATAGACTCAGCAGCAACAGGTTGTTTTTTTTTTTTTTTTTTTTTCGCAGTTTATATTAAAAGATGTTCAATTATAAAATTATTTTTTGAAACAGGCTATAAAATTTTTTTCTGATTTATTTACTAGCCAGCTCTATGTCCGAAATTTTATTCTCTCTACTTCTTGCTCCCTCCCTCATGCTTTCTTTTTATTTCACCTGTGGGAGGAATCATAAGAGATTTAACCATCATTAACTCTTGAGAAGATTGATGTGGTATAGACTTCATTTTATTATTTTTAATTCACTATTGTATCATTTAACTTTCCACGATTAAAATATCTATTATTATTATTTTTCTAGAGAAAAAGTTGAGTGGATTTCTGGCAAGAAAATTATGCCTCCCTTTCTTCTTTTTTAATTTGGTAGGGAGAACATAATATATTTTTTGCAAAATAATTAAAGGTCTGTGTTCTACGTGATCAGGATTTAAGTGATCTGTTGTAGGTTCTAAAATAAGGGTTCAAGAGCAAGTAATTTATCTACGAGGTGAAGCAAGTTGGCACTGGTAGAGCAGCAGGGAAGTAAGACAGAGAGGAGAAGGGTAGAGCAGCAGGAAATGAGACAAAGGAGGGAAGGCCGCCTATAAAATGCATGTTATCACATCTGTTTATTGGATCTTAGTCCCCCCCCTGGGAGCTGGGAGTCAGAAAGCACGTATGTCTCAGATCTCCACCACAGGGATCATTGATTGAGTGTTGCTCTCAGGGAATGTTAATCCCTTGGTCCTTCAAGTTGGCCAGGGGCCTGGGGAAAGCACAGGCTGACAGAGAGAGTCCTCAGGTAGGAAGAATTCAGAACACTAATGCCTGAGGTGATGCTGGCAGGAAGCTTCAAGTCTGCTTCAAAAGCTTTGATATTTACTTAGAATAATGGTACACTTCATAACTCCCTCTGGTCCTAAGTTCCAAGTGCCTCTCTCTATATAGCTCTGAATTTGCTACAAATGAGTGTTAGGGGCTGTTCTGAAGATTGTCCTGGCTTATCTGGAAGGAGAATAATTACACTCAGGATATCTGAAAAGCAAATGAACCACAGGTTCATTGGGGTGATATTCATTTTTGTTTAACTTCACAAAAGACATTTTGCCTCTTTAAAGTACTTCAAATTTCACTTGTGAACATCCTCTCCCTCCCTGCCTCAGTCAACCCATACCTCTCTGTTCACATGAATCAGAATGGGCACATGACAGTTTAAATAGTGACAATTTAAGCCTGGAGAGTTTATTCCTGGGGTCCTTGCTAAGAATATAAAAAAAGACACTCACTTCTTTGTACTGAAACTGGAGATGGGAAGATTTAACCCCTGTTGCTTCTGTCTGTCGCCAAATGGGACCATGGCGCGAAGACATCTTTGGGTGCAGGTCAGTACAGGGAAGAGAGCTGTGATTTCAAGAGAGAGAACATATAGCCCCTGAGCCATCTTTGCGGTGAGTTATCTGTTTCCAGCCATGCCTAAAGCTCTGATCTATCTTTGGGTTACTCAAACTGCATAGTATAAATCAGTTTGAGTCATGGCTTCCAGTTATTTGTGTGCAAAATTTTCCAAAATTCAACATTAGGTGATCAGATGATTTCAAGACAAGAAGTAATAAGACACTAGAAAGTCTGGGAACAAATTGTATTGACCCACTCTAAGGACTATTGTTTAGCAACATTGTTCCAGGTTTAGTAAAGGAAGTAAGGATTGGACAAGTCAAGTCCTCAGTCCTGAGAGATCTGGAGCACAAAATGTTGAATAAAAGCAGTCTCTACAAGTCAGGAGACAGTCTCTTAGCTACTTAAATGGGACTACAGTGCAAGGACTTGAGGAAGAAAAATGTAGCAAAAGTTCAGTTACAAAGCTCAGGAATAAGTGGTCAGCCACACATTTCCTTTGTTACTTTTCCAGGCTTCTTTTTAAGCACTCCATACCCCATTTCTATTCTGCAGTACATGTTCAGTGCTTGGCTTTGAGGATTGGGAGAACAAAGTCTTCTTTTCTTCTTTGTTATTTAACTTAAATGATATCCATTAAGGAGCTCCAGGGTGGTGCAAGGGAGCTCTGGTGGTGTTGTGGTTACGGTACTTAACTGCTAACCAGAAGGCTGGCGGTTCAAACCCACCAGCCACTTCTTGGAAAGAAGGTTGGGCAATCTACTTCTGTAGTGATACTGCCTTGGAAACCCCAAGGAAGGGTCTCTATGAGTCAGATCCTACTTGATGGCAGTGAGGTTTGAGGGTGGTGCAAACAGTTAAGCACTCAGCTACTTACCATAAAGTTGGCATTTGAGACCTAGAGACCTGCTTCTGAAAGGTCACAGCTATGGAAAATTACTGTGGAGCACTGCCTACCAACCTGAATTTAAATATGCACATGTTCATGTGTTATTCTGTGAACCTCAGTTTCCTCATCTCCAAACATGAGTAACAGTGACAATCAGATAGATTTGTTTTGAAGACCAATGTTAGTTAATATAAAATGCTTATTTCAGTGTCTTGCAACAAATAAATGCACAATAACATATTATTTTAAAGTATTGTCTTTTCTATTCTATAACATGAGCTACTTGCATTTCCTCTTAACTGAATTCCATATAACTCAAACTAGAAGTTTTGCCCCAGAGTGATAGCCATCCTCTTACCCAATTCTGCTTACTGAAGGGGAGATATTTTTCCTAATAGAAAGTCTGAGTGCTCTCTCCTTTTTCCTGTCCATTTTATACTTTTATCTAGTTTTGCACCTTCTCCTGACATATTTAGTATGAGAGGTCCTTCCTTGCTCAAAACTGTGGGCTTTTGCAGTTATCAGTTTCCTGAAGCTTACCTTCCTATCCCACCCTTTGTTTAAGGAATGTTTCCATGAGACTGCAGTGGACTTTTCAGTTGTAGAAAAACCTCCAAATTTGCTTATAGGGACAAAAATTTTTTAAAGAGACTTTAAAAGGCTTAGTAGTTACCTAGCAAATTCTTAGCAAAATCTGGGTAAAATGAAAATGTATTTAGTTTTGAAAGTGCTTCAGGAAGTCCTCAGCCTCTTAAGCTTTAATTTTGAAGAGCCTCTGGCCATATTTCAGACTCTCTGTGAGGAGAACAATCTTTAACCAACAACACAGTGTGTCACATTATTATGCTACTCACATTCCCTTCAGAGGTAAGGCTCCAGGAGGAGCAGAAACCTGAGGTTTTGTAGTCTTGCAGATATTTAGCCATTAAGGTCTATTTTACCTGTTATTTGCATAAGGGCAGAGAGAGAAGAGCTTGGATTTGGCTTCCAATTTGTTTCCTAAAAACAGCATACTTAGGAGTTGAAAAAAAAAAAATCATTGCTGTCATGTCAATTCTGACTCATGGTGACATAGGACATAGCACAGACTAGAACTGCCTCGTAGGGTTTCCAAGGTTGTGACCTTCACAGAAAAAGAGCTCTTTAAAGAACAGAGCTCTG
>NW_006922041.1:934012-939027 GCF_000298275.1 Orycteropus afer afer
CCCTAAATTAAATCAGGGGCTTCAGGGCTTCAGTTGCTTGAAAACATGGATTCAAACGTTGATTGCTTTATTGTTAATGTTTATAAGTAGATTCAGGAAGCAATGAGATGTTACCACGAAAAGTAAGAAGAAAACAAGAAAAAGACAACTCTCACTAACGTTCTGACTAGAAATGCCGTCTATTCCCAGAGAGATAATCCAGGTGATCCAGAACATTCCACAAATGGAGATATTACCACCACTGACAAAATACCAACATTGTCCAAGTCTTCTTCATCTTCAGAGTATATTTTTATAATTTATGTATTTTTTGTGTATGCTTTGTTGTTTGATGCGTCAAGTCAGCTTTGACTCATAGCAACCCTATATACAGCAGAACAAAACACTGCCTGGTCCTACACCATCCTTACAATCCTCGCTGTGTTTAAGCACATCGTTGCAGCTGTGGTGGCAATCCATCTCACTCAGAGTTTTCCCCTTTTTCACTGATCCTCTACTTTAGAAGCATTATATCCTTCTCCAGAGATTAATCGTGTCTAACAACAAGATCAAAGTGATCAGGTGATACAAATTCTGGCCATTTTCACTTCTAAGGAACATTCTAACTACACTTCTTCCAGAACAGATTTGTTCATTTTTATGGTAGTCCATGATATTTTCACTATTCCTTCCAATACCAAAATTCAAAGACATCAACTCTTATTAAGCCTTCCTTATTCATTGTCCAGCTTTCACATGCATATGGGGGAATTGAGAATACCACAGTTTCAGTTAAGTGCACCTTAATCTTCAAAGTGACATCTTTGCTTACATTTTAAAGAAGTCTTTTACAGAACATTTTCCCAGAGCAATGAGAAACCTTATTTCTTGACTGCTGCTTCTATATATTTGGTAGCGTAGTGCCTAAGGCACTTGACTGCTAACCAGAAGGCTGGCGGTTCAAATCCACCAGCCACTCCTCAGGAGGAAGGTTGGGCAATCTACTTCCGCAGTGATAACGCCTCAGAAACCCAAGGAGGGGTCGCTATGAGTCGAGTCAGACTTGACGGCAAATAACAACAATAAGCTTCTATAGGTGTTGATTGTGGATCAATGTTAAATGAAATCCCTGACAACTTCACTCTTTTCTCCATTTATCATGATGTTGCTTATTAGTCCAGTTGTGAAGCTTTTTGTTTTCTTTATGTTGAGGTGTAATCCATATTAAAGAATGTAGCCTTTCATCTTCCTCAGTAAATGCTTCAAGTCATCGTCATTTTCAGCAAGCAAGATTGTGTCATCTGCATATCACAAGTTGTTAATGAATCTTCCTTCAATCCTGATGCCTCATTCTTTTGCATGTAGTCTAGCTTCTTGGATTATTTGTTCAGTATGCAGGTTGAATAAGTATGATGAAAGGATCAACCTTGATGCACACCCTTCCTGATTTTACACCATGTAGTATATCATTGTGCTGTTTGAATGACAGCTTATTGGTCTATGTACAGATTCCTCGTGAGCATAATTAAGTGTTTTGGAATTCCCATCCCTCACAATGTTATCCATAATATGTTATGTTATGATCCTCACAGTTGATTGCCTTTTCATAATCAATAAAACACAGATCAACATCTTTCTGGTATTCTTTGCTTTCATCCAAGATCTATCTGACATCAGCAATGATATCTCTCATTGCACATCCTCTTCTGAATCCAGCCTGAACTCTGGAAGTTCCCTGTCAATATACTGCTGTATCTATTTTTGAATTATTTTCAGCAAAATTTTACTTGTACTAATTTACTTGTACTCATGATATTGTTCAGTAATTTCTTCAGTTTGTTGGATTACCTTGCTTTTGAACAGGCACAAATATTGATCTCTTCCGGTCAGTTGGCCAGCTAGCTGTCTTCCAAATTTCTTGGCATAAACGAGTAAGGACTTCAGCACTGTATCCATTTGTTGAAACATCTCAATAGGTATTCCACCAATTCCTGGAGCCTTATTTTTTTCATTTCCTTCATTTAGCATGGACTTCTTTCAGTATCATTAGTTCTTAACCATATACTACCTCCTGAAATAGCTGAACATTGACCAGTTCTTTTTGATACAGTGGATCTTTGTATTTCTTGTATCTTCTTTTCATGCTTCCTGCATCATTCAACATACTGCCCACAGGATCCTTCAATACTGCTGTCTGAGGCTTGAATTTTTTCTTCAGCATTTTAAGCTTGAGAAATGCCAAGTGGGTTCTTCCCTTTTGGTTTTCTATTTCTAGGTCTTCTTACATTTATTATAGTACTTTGTCTTCTCAAGGCATCCATTGAAATCTGTTCAGCTCTTTGATTTCATCATCTCTTCAATTTGCTGTAGCTACTCTCCATTCAAGAACATGTTTCAGAGTCTTTTCTGACATCCATTTTGGTCTTTTCTTCCTTTCTTGTCTTATTAATGACCTTTTGCTTTCTTTGTGATATTCTTGATATCATCCCACACCTTGTCTGGTCTTTGGTCATTGGTGTTCAATGTGTAACATATATTCTTCAGAAGATCTGTAAATTCAGATGATACATAATTAAGGTCATATTTTGGCTCCAGTAGACTTGTTCTAATTTTCTTCAGCTTCAATTTGAACTTTCATATGAGCCAAGTGATTGTATGTTCCACAGTCAGCTTCTGGTCTTGTTTTGTCTTATGATATTTCATTTCTCTATCACCTTTTCCAGAGATATAGTTGATTTGATCCTGTGTATTCCATCTGGTGAAGTCCATGTGTATAGCCATTCTTTATGTTGTTGAATAAAAGGTATTGTCAATGAATAAGTCGATGGTCTTGCAAAATTATATCATATGATCTCTGGTATCATTTATATCACCAAAGCCATATTTTTCACCAGTGTGGAATGTGTACATTAAAATATATCTGTAAGATTATACGCAATGTTTCAATCTCCAATGTCAATAAAGATTATATTTAAAAAGATACTGGTAATAAAAGACAATAATGAAAACTAAACAAACAAACAAACAAAAACCACCAAAATATGAGGTATTTGACTTATGTCTGAAGTGACTTATGATGGAGTGTTGGAATGAAACTATGTTGTAATTTGGGGACTACTTGTGCTATGCTGGATACCTCTTCCCTGCCTCACATCCTCCTTCATCCTTGTCATTGCTAGCAATGCAGTTAATATCAGACAACCTCATAGCCCCTCACCTACCTCACACAGCTGCACTGTGTGTTTCTCACTTTCTGAGACTGGACTTTCTACATGGCTCAATTGGGGGATATATATGGAAATCCTCTTGGCACTAGTGAATGTGAAAGCCTGGAATTGTGAGAAAGTTAACATCCCATGAGGGGTTTGCCTTATGAGAGATGGAAGCTGGTAGAGATGTGCTCCCTTCTTCCATCCCTAAGGTAGACAATCTAGTTCCGTTTTACACAGCTTTTCAGGGGGGTCTTTGGAGGATTGATCCTCTATTGCTCACAGTGGTGATCAGCTCCATAAGACATCCTTGTAATATCTTTCCCTCATGTTCTATTTCATTTTTTCAAATCCCCAACTACTGCTTCCTTGGATCACTTCCCCCCAAAAAAACTACCTGGACGTAAAAGAACTAACAAATCTCTCCTAGAAGAAGTGCAGCCAGAATGATCCTTGGAAGCGAGAATGGCCAGACTTCATCTCACCTACTTTGGTCATGTTGTCAGAGGGGACCATTGCCTGGAGAAGGATATCATGCTTGGTAAAGTGGAGGGTCAAGGAAAAAGAGGAAGGACCTCAACAAGACGGATTGACACAGTGGCTGCAATGATGGGCTCAAGTATAGCAATGATTGTGAAGCTGGCACAGGATGGAGCAGTGTTTCATTCTGTTGTACATAGGGTCGCTATGAGTTGGAGCCAACTTGATGGCACCTAAAAACAACAAAGACAGTTGAGAGAATATAGAATATTTAATGTGTAGCTATAGGCCTTAGTGAAGCAAATATTTTTTTTTTCTTAGATTAAGATTCATATTTATGGTATCATAAGAAAATTCTTGAAATGGACTTTGAAGATTATTTACACTAATCCATTGATTACTTCTAGACCTCTATTTAATGCTCTTATTAGTGCAGTTCAAGGATTGGCAAACTTATTCTGTAAAGGTCAGAGAGCAAATATTTTAGGCTTTGCAGGTCAGATGGTCTCTGTTGAAACTACTCATCTCTACTGTTTTCATGTGAAAACCGTCATAGATAAAACAAAACAAGAGGAAGTGACAACACATAGGGTAGCCATGAGTCAGAATTGATTCATCAGCAAAGGATTTGGTGTTTCAATAAATCTTTATTTACCAAATGGAGTGACAAATTGAGTCTTGCAATATAAACTTGATCAGATATTTTTCAGGCAGATCTCTGAAAAATTTACAATTCTAATTTGTTTCTAAAGTGGTGCTTTGCAACATTTGCCTTATAATAATTACCAAATATGCCTCCAAACAATCTCCACATAAATGAACTATGTTGACTTTAGGAAGGTCTTGAGATGAATGTAGGGGGACTTAAAGGTTAATAACTTAAAGGTTAATAACTTAAAGGTTAATAACCATTAGCATTCATTGAGTGCCTATTATGTTCCCAGCTTGTACTAAGTGGTTTTCTGCATGAGCTCATTTAATTCTGAGGCAAACTGAGTTTAGAAAGGCAAGGTAACTTGCCTACATCATCACAGAAAGTAAGTGGAAGAAGTGATATTTGAACCCAAATCCATATCCAAAGTGCATCCTCTTAGCACCACAGAATGGTCTGTAGTATATTTGTAAAAGTCTCTTCTCTGGCATAACAAATTATATCTCGATATATGGAGACCAAACTAGAAGACACTAGTTTGGTTATCTAAAGGAAAACATATCTAGAATTCTCTGTCAAATATTTAACATATTTTTTAGTAAATGACCAATCTACAACTTTAAAAAACATCTAAAATATGTTGGTGCTGTCATGCAGAACACAATCTTATTTATGCTATAGTAATTTTTAAAATT
>NW_006922041.1:939312-945230 GCF_000298275.1 Orycteropus afer afer
TAGTGATACTGCCTTGGAAACCCAAGGAGGGGTCGCTATGAGTTGGGTCTGACTCGACGGCACATAACAACAACAACAATTTCATATACAATTTGCAATGCATCTTTACATATTTAGAATGGTATATAAGTTACATTTTTCCAACTAAACAAGAATCTACTGTTCTCATGGTAAATAACAGCAAGTTTCAAGCATTATCGGACTAAAACTAAGGTAGCAATAAAGAGCAGGACCACAAAATCTGGCAAATAAACTTAACAATTGGTTTCTAATAGCTGGTGCTTTGAATTTCCAGGCCACCAGACTCTCATCTACAATAGGAATGAGAGCCCATGATTATTTCTAGATGAACATTGAACTCAGGCATGACAGAGTCTGGAGGCAAACGAAGAACAAAATAGAATACATTAGTGACATTTGACTTTTAATCTGTGAAAGGAAAGAAGGGATAGAGCTAACAAATAAATAGCACTTGAGGTTTGATTAGGATCTCTGGTGACGTAATACCTAGTGCATTTGACTGCTAACCTGAAGACTGGTGGTTCAAACCCACCAGCTATGCTTCAGGAGGAAGATTGGGCAATTAACTTTTGTAGAGATACTGCGTCAGAAACCAAAGGAGGGGTCACTGTGGGTTGAATCCAACTCGATGGCAGTGAGTTCGTTTTGTTTATTTGAGGTTTGATTGGAGCTGAAAGTTTGAACAAACTCCAAATCTCAGAGTAACAGCCAAATTACTGGTCGGTTCACTCACATTGTTATCAGGAGAGAAGGATAGGAGTTAAATATGTATTTGAAAGATAAGATCTACATGTACCATAGGTGGGCTCCACCACCATTTGCGGACTCCAAGAATGACCTGGTTTAGCTTAAGGCAATTAACATAGTCCATCTTCCTAGACGCTAAATTTGATGCTGGCATGGACACACAATAGACAATTAAAATTGAGAAATGATTGGGCCTCTTGGAAATAGAAGTTTCCTCTCTCTTCCATGGAACAAGTAAAAGTGATTCTCTCTTTCCCCCCCGATAGTGTGATATGAGGATGTGGAACTGGAAAATATTAAAACCATTGTGCTGCCAAAAGAAGACAGCTGCACACTCAATGGTATTGTTTGAACCACTGCCTCAAGGCTTCTTTGAAGTCAGAACATAGTCTGAGATTTCTGGTTTTGTGAGTTTGTGGTTTAAGCCTTGCTTTAAAAGTATTTACAGATTGTTAAAAGTCTGGACATTCTGAATGGTTTTAGGGAGCCAAAGACAATTAAGACTAGGCTCAGCTCTCAGGAGACTTCATATATCATGGTAATACCACCTCTGAGAGACAGGTCTTTCAGGTAAAACAATAGAGAAGAAAAATTAGAAGAAATATTTGGCTAGAGAGTCAAATATTGAAAGAGGAAGCCAAAGCTGTGCCACTCCAAGGCATGAGATGAAGAATGGATCAAAGCTCATCTGAACGTATGTGAAATTAATTTAAATACAAGTCAAATCACTTTCAATGGAAAACACTGAAGTGTCCTGTTGGTTTGTTGTGCATAACAGAAGAGCTTTGAGGAGCACCCAAAGTTTTAAGAGCAAAGAACATGTTCTTTCTTCTTACAAATAAATGGGAACAAGATGTCTGTCTGGAATTAATCAGATTGGTGTCAAGGATGAGTTATAAAGCCAATAACATCTAAGAGATCAACTATATTATCTTTATTCCCCAAAACAATTTAAGCCATTATAAATAGCAGATTGATTGTATTTTTAACTCACAGCTATATTCATTCATATCATCTGTCACAGGAAAAGTGCCTCATATGTCTAAATTTTCTTTTACAAAAGAGTAACAACTGTCCCTAGCATGGCCAAGAATTGTTTTTTATTTACTTAACATGGAATTGAGTTTTATGGTGCTGGGTTATAGAAAAGAAAAATGGAAAATAAATGTGTCTTTCTTTGGCTGTAAAGAATGATACCTTGTACATTTAGCTATGTACTTGTACATACAAATGGGAAATTATGAAATACAATGGTGAGATTCAAACACTAGTGTGTTTGAATCACCTGGGAATCTTGTTACAATGCAGATTCAGAATCAATGGATCTGGGATAGGGTCAGAGATCTGCATTTCTGGCAAGCTCTCAGGTAATGTCAATATTGTCTGCTCCACAGACCATACTTTGACTCTAAAGTGTGTCTCATGTAGACAGCATATTGATGGATTTTGTTTTCTTATCCAAACTGCAACTCACTGTCTCTAGAGTGGTGAATTTAATCCATTAACATCCAGTGTAATTATTGACAAGTATGAATTGGTTGCTGTCATTTTGGTATGTGTCTTTTCATGATGTCCCTGGTTTCTTTGTTCCATATTATTTTTTGCTTTAAGCTCTTTATATTTATGAATCATGTTATCATTTCCTTTGTTGTTGTTTTAGTATTTGCTGAATATTTTGCTTGTCCTCATTTTTATTGTGATGTGAAGGTTTATCATTTTTATTTGAGGTTATCCTGTGATTTATAATTTTCTCCTCAAGTTTGGAATAGTCTATTCTATCTTGCAACTCTCTTGACTTCCTCACCATTTACAAGTTCTGTAATTACACAGTATTTTCCATCTTTTTGGTTTGTAGTTGTCCTCATTTGCCAATTGAAGTCTCTGGTTCACTGTTTAGAATCTTGTAAGCTTATTTTACTTTGGATATGTCCATAGCTGTAGTTTCTGGGTTATATCATCTTGTGTATTAATGGTCAGTTGTTGATTGCTATTATTGGTTCTCTGTTCAAAGGATTCCCTTTGGTATCTCTTGTAAGGTTGGTCTGCTTTTTAACAAATTCCCTTAGTTTCTGCTTATCTGGACATCTAATTTCACCATCATATTTGAGGGACAATTTTGCCGGGTATATAATTCTTGCTTGAAAATTTTTCTCTTTCAGGGTTTTATATATACCATCCCATTGCCTTCTCACTTGCATGGTTTCTGCTGAGAAATCAGAGCTTATTCTTACTGGATGACCATTGTAAGTAACTTTTTGTTTTTCCCATGCTGCTTTCAGGATTCTATCTTTGTCTTTGGTTTTGATGAATTTGATGATGATACGCCTTGGTGATTTTCTTTTGGGGTCTATTGTGTTTGGGGTTTGTTGGACTTCCTGAATGGATATATTCTCATCTTTCATCATATCAGGGAAGTTCTCTTCCAACAAATCTTGGACAATTTTCTCAGTAGTTTTATTTTTCTCTTCCTGTTCTGCAATTCCAATGACATGTAGGTTATTCCTTTTGATAGTATGCCACATGAACCTTAGTCTTTCTTCATTTTGTTTTGATCTTTTTTCTGATTGATCCTTTTCCATAGATTATTCAGATATTTGTCTTCAATCTCATTAATTCTGTCTTCTATCGCATCAATTCTACTCCTTTGTCCTTTCAATGTGTTATCTTTTCTGACAATTTAGTATTATCTTCTGGATTTCTATCTGTAGATTATGAATCATTTCTGATTTTTCATTGATTTTGTCATTTTGTTCTTGTATTTTCTTCCAAAATTCTTCTAGGGATTTGTCTGTGTGTTCTTTGATCTGTCTCTCAATCCTGTGAAAATACCTAAATATAATTCTTTTGAATTCCTTATCAGGGAGTTCCAATGCAGTTTCTTCCTCCGGGATGTGTTCTAGGTCTGTATCCTGCTCCTTTGTTTCTACCACTTTATCTTGCTTCTTTGTGTGAACTGTGATGTTCTGTTGTCTCTGAGACATTGTGACATTGTTGTATTTAGATCTCTGTTAACTGTTTGTGAAGAGCAGCAAAAGGTGAGTCAGGCTTTTCTTGGTGGTTGTTTATTGTAGGCCCGTTGATGGAGAAGGAGGTGGTGACTCTCACTCAGTAAGTGAAGCTGCAGGATGTGTGGGTGTAGTTATGTTGTATGGGGATTTTGCTGTCTCCCACTCAGTTAGACAAAAATAACAGTTGAATAACCTTCAAAAAGGTAAAAGCAAATGGACAAAAACACACCATGTAATCACACAAGAACAGTAACCAAAAAAGAGAAAAAGGAAAAAAAAAAAAGAAAAGCACTCCAATATCTGGGGAGAGACCAATAAGAGAAAAAGTAGAGATGGGAAATAATGAAGAAAAAAATGGGAAAAACACAAAAAGAAAAACAAGGGATGGGGTTACCCACAAGAAAGAAAAGGAAAAAAAAATTGGAACCAGGAACTGGGTAAAGAAAAAAAAAAAAAACTGAAAACTAGAACCTGGGAAGGGAAGTCTAAAGAATGGTAATAAAAAGGACAAAAGCAATAATAATAGTCGTAGTTTTAAAATAGACAAAAATAAACAAACTAATAAAAAGAAAAAAGAAAAAAAAATCTGGACAGGGTGGGGCAGGGCACCCAGGCTCCATGTGAGCACACAGACTGGGATGGCATTCCTGCCAGCCTAGAAGGTGGGTGGGAGTGAGGGATGGTCACACATCTGTTCAGCAAGAGGGTGTGGGTTATAAGAGTAACAAGGGGAATGTTGCACTTTTCTGGTAGTTCATGTGTCTGGGATGTCTTTGAAGTTCCCAACAAGTGGGGCCTATTCTTAAGTCCCTGGAATCTGGGAGAACGCTGTCCCTTTAAATATCTAAAATGGTCAAGCTGCTTGTAAACATTCAAAATGGCTGGGCCCTCTGGACAGGCCAAAGTCCGCAGCTCAGCCCACCTTTCTCTTCTCTGCTTCCCCTTTTATGCCCCAGCTACTAGCACTGTCCTCCGTGTAGTCCCTGACTAGCAAGGCTGATTTTTAGGTTAATTCTTAGGTCCTACCACCACTCAGCAATATCCATGCTGTCTGTGCCATCAGGATCGTTGCCAGACTGCAGCTCCATATATCTCCTTTTTTGGTATTTTCATGCAAATTATTCTGCTAGTTGGAGTTTAGTTCACTTCTCTACCCTTCTGTTCAAAGCTCAGGGGTCCAGGATTATCTTCTGCATCTGTGTTAATTAGTTCCCCTTTTCTTTGTTGAAGAGGGTCTGTGCAGTCTTTCTGCCTATTCCGCCATCTTACCAGAACTCCCCACAGACCATACTTTGAGAAGCAAGATATAAAGAGCTGAGCTATGTAAGATCCAGTGGTTAAAGTCTGTTTCTAGCTCCATCGTTAATGAGACGGAAGACTGCTAATATTAAAAATTTCTCATCTATGAAATTATGGGGTAGGATTTAGTCATCTCTAAATCTCTGACTAATTTAATATAACACATTAAAAGGGCCCTATATAAGGAGCTCTGGTAGTGCTGTGGTTAAGGAATTGGACTTCTAACCAAAAGACAGGCAGTTTGAACCCATCAGTTACTCCACAGGAAGAAGATGAGGCAATCTGCTTCTGTAAAGATTCACAGACTTGGAAACCCAATGGGGGCCACTGTGACTCAAGATGGACTTAATTGCAATTTTTTTTTTCTGTTGTTGTTGTTTAATTTTTTAATATTTATATGGTGCATGGTATTTTTAATCCTCTATTTACATTTTTTCTTCTTCTTCCTCTTTATGGAAGTTATCATCATCTACCAAGCCAACAACATAAACATTGTCCTTGGCTCCTCCCTCTCCATCTCTTCCTAGCATTTGATCAATCACTAAGTCCCAAACAGTTGTTTCCTAAATAATTCTATGTTCTTTATATTTATTTGTTTGCTTATTTGTTTTTCCCACATTTACTGTTACAACTAAAATTCAAGTAACAGCCACCTTTTTCTTGACTACATAATAACAGCTTCCTAAAAGGTCTCTGAAGTCCTTGGGCAGTGCAATGGATAACACATCAGCTAAATAAATATGTGTTGTTGTTGTTTGCCCTCGAGTCGGACTTGACTCATAGCGACCCCTCCTTGGGTTTCTGAGGCAGTATCACTATGGAAGTAGATTGCCCCATCTTCCT
>NW_006922041.1:946065-953927 GCF_000298275.1 Orycteropus afer afer
GATTGTAGGACCAAGTAATATGAAATCTTTGACAACTTCAATCTTTTCTCCATTTATCATGATGCTGCTTATTGGTCCCATTGTGAGGATTTTTTGTCTTCTTTATATTGAGGTGTAATCTGTACTGCAGACTGCAGTCTTCAATCTTCATCACTAAGTGTTTCAAGCCATCTTCACTTTCAGCAAGCAAAGTTGTATTGCCTGCATATCTCAGGTTGTTAATGAGTCTTCCTCCAATCCTGATGCCATGTTCTTCTTCATATAGCCCAGTTTCTCAGATTATTTGTTGAGCATACAGTTTGAATAAATACAGTGAAAGGATACAACCCTGACACACTCCCTTTTTTATTTTAAACCATGCAGTGCCCCTTTATTCTGATCAAATGACAGCCTCCTGGTATATGTACAAGTTCCTCATGAGCACAATTAAGTGTTCTGGAATTCCCATTCTTTTCAATGTTATCCATAATTTATTATGACCCACACAATCAAATGCTTTTGTATAGTCAATAAAACACAAGTAAGCATCTTTCTAGTATTCTTTGCTGTGAGCTGAGATCCAACTAACATCAGCAACGATCTCCCTTCATTCCAAGTCCTCTTCTGAATCCCGCTTGCATTTCTAGAAGTTCTCTGTCAATATATTGTTGTAACCATTTTTTAATTATCTTCAGTAAGATTTTACTTACATGTAGTATTAATAATATTGTTTGATATTTTTCCAGGTTCTGTGGGATCACCTTTCTTTCCTGTCTTTTTAATGACCTTTTGCTTTCTTCCTGCATAATGTTCTTGATGTCATTCCACAATCCCTCTGGTTCTCAGTCATTGGTGTTCAATGCATCAAATCTATTCTTATATGGTCTCTAAATTCAGGAGAGATAAAATCAAGGTCATATTTTGGCTCTCGTGGACTTGTTTTAATTGTCTTCAACTTTAACTTGAACTTGCAAATGAGCAGTTGATGATCTGTTCCACAATCAACTCCTGACTTTGTTTTGGTTGAAGAGATTGAGCTTTTCCATCACCTCTTGCCACAGATCAATCTGATTCCTGTGTACTCTGTCTGGTGAAGTCCACATGTAGAGCTGCCATTTGTGTTGTTGAATAAAGGTATTTGCAATGAATACCTTTTTGGATTTGCAAAATTCTATCATGCGATCTTTATCATTATTTCTATCTCCAAGGTCAAATTTTCCAACTACTGGTGATTATTCTTTGTTTCCAACTTTTGCATTCCAGTTACCAATGATAATCAGCATATCTTGATTGCATGTTTGGTCAATTTCAGACTGCAGAAGTTGATAAATATCTTCAATTTCCTCATCTTTGGCTTTGGTGGTTGGTGCATAAATTTGAATAATAGTAGTAGTAACTGGTTTTCCTTGTAGGCATATGGATATTATTCTATCACTGGCAGCATTGTACTTCTGGATAGATCTTGAAACATTGTTTGTGATGATGAATGCCACACCATTCCTCTTCAATTTGTCATTCCTGGCATAGTAGATCATATGGTTATCCAATTCAAAATGGGCAAAGCTGGTTCATTTCAGCTCACTAATGCCTAGGAAATCAAGGCAATTCATAAATTTTACAGTAACATAGCAGACAGTGCTTCAGTACTATTCATAAGGTTTTCACTGGCCAATTCTTTGAGAAGTGGATGTCCTCACATGAGGTCACTATAATCATGGTCAATTCAATGGCAAATATTTTAAAAGGTCTCTACCTCTTCTTTTACTCCTTCTAATCCATATTCATTAAGTTATTCGGCAAATAGATATTTCAAGCATACTGTCTAGCATTTTTTTCTGTCTTCTTCTGGGCATAGCACATCTTTCCTCTTCTCTCAGCTATTTCATATGGATGAATTCCACCTACTTTCACATTTCAATATTGAATTTATTTCAAATTATTGCCTGTCCCCACATAAAATTCTTCAGTAACTTCTACTTTTTTTTTCTTTTAAGCATGAAGTCTCTATCAAGACTTATAAAATTGTATATGATATCACCCTCTCTTTCCTCATGCTCTCACATGCAAGTCATACCAGACTCTTTTATGTTCTTTGAAACTATTACTCTCTTTCCTATCTCTGGTCCTTTGCACCTTTTGTTCCTTCAGCCTGGCACATTCATTTTCCTCTTCCCCACTCACCTCCACTGGTGGATTATTTTATCATTCAGCTAAAATGTCACTTCTTCACTCCTACGATTAGATTAAGTTAGGACTCTTAAATGTGTAAGAAGTGTTTTTCATTTGACCTTCATAATATTTAGTAACACACTTTAAAATAATTAATTAATATCTATCTTCTCCAATAGATTGTGTGCTTAATGAGGACAGATAGTTCATCTTCCTTACATAGTGCTAGATTTGAGAATGTTCTCAGCAGTTACTTGATGAATTCAAATGGAAAAATAACTGATAATAGTTTTGTCATCTTCACCTTTAAAATCTAGGTTGTGCAGAATATTGGATAATTGTTGGTTACTTTGGTTTCTATGCCTCAAATCTCTTTGTATGTCAATCTTTACTTCACACTACTAGCAGTTATTCAAAATATAGCCCTAATCTTCTGCTCAAAAATCCTTTTATGCTTTCTCATTGCTTATAGAATAAACCTTAATTTCATAGTTTGCATTCCAGTTCAAATTCCTCCATAACCTATCTTCCATAACCTATCTTGCATAACCCTGGGCCACTATATGTTGCAAGGACAAATATCCTAATATTAAGCCAAGTAGTATGATTAACTGGTTCCCAACACTCTCTGACACTTCCAGGTCCATGTCTTTGTCTTTTTTTTTTTTTTGGTTTTATACCCGATTCCTGGAATACTCTATATGCATAAACTCTATATGCATACTCTATATGTGTACCATAAACACTGTTTCATTATTGGTCTTTTTAAAACCCTGGATTAAAAGTCATCTCATCCTCCTCTATATTTCTTAGTAGTTCAACAGTACATTTGTGGTGGAGGTTTAAAGGTGCCTAATTACCTTTCTCCCTTTGTCTCAATTCTAGCCAATGAAATTGGGGCAAGAAGCTAAAATTAATAAGTGAGCCTCAAAAGCCAGCAAATGACAAGTCTTCCTGGATTGTTAAACATGATGTAGATCTAAGGACTTCCCTATTCCTCTGCCTCATTTGCAAACCACCATTTCATGTGGGAAAAGTTGAGTCTGTTGAGAAGAATCTTATACAGCCAATTAATCATAAAATTGCAGTTTCCCTTACAAACTTCATCAAGAG
This sequence comes from Orycteropus afer afer, assembly GCF_000298275.1. Classification (NCBI taxonomy): domain Eukaryota; kingdom Metazoa; phylum Chordata; class Mammalia; order Tubulidentata; family Orycteropodidae; genus Orycteropus; species Orycteropus afer. The sequence goes on from NW_006922041.1 coordinate 949,327, forward strand.
AATGCCTTAGAGTAGCATGTAACCCACATATGTAATTTTAAAATTTTCAGTGGTCCCATAACAATTTAAATATAATAAACTTAATTTTCATAATGTATTTTGTTTAACCCAATATACTCAAAACATTATCATTTCAGCATGTGATCAATATAAAAATTATTAATATTTTTTTTCCCCACACTAAGTCTACCTGGTATGTATTTTACATGTACAACACGTCATAAGTCTCAATAGTCACATGTAGCTAGTGGCTACTGGTTTAAACTTAGAGAAATACAGATACTACCATTATTTTTCAAAATATTTCTTATATTGAAATAGCTATAATTCACAGGAAGTTGCGAAAAAAAATGTACAGCCTGTTTTTGTGAACACTTCACCTCATCTTCTCCAACGTTGACATCTTGCATATCTATAGTTAGGATCTCTGGTGGCACAATGGGTAAGGCATTTGGCTTCTAACTAGAAGGTCAGCAGTTCAAACCCACCAGCTGCTTGGAAGGGAGATGAGGCAATCCGTAAACATTTATAGCCTTGACTACTAACTGATGTTGGCGGTTCAAACCCACCAGGCACTCCATGGAAGGAAGACTTCTGTAAGGATTTACTGCCTCAAAAACCCAAAGGGGGCTGCTATGAGTTGGAATCAACTCAACAGCAGTGACTTTGCTTGAGAGTATGAGTCACAATTGACTCAATGGCAGTGTTTTTTCTTTCTTTCTTTTTTTTTTTTTGTACCAATAATACAATAGCAAAATCAAGGTATTGATAATTGGTACATCATTGCCTTTTTAAAAAAAAACAAACAAAAAAAACTATTATTGTGGTAGATATAAATGTAACAAAACATTTGACATTGTAACAATCTTCCCAAATACAGGTTAGTATTATGTTCATTATGTTGTTCAACCATCACCCTTATCCATTCCCAAATTATACCATCACCCTAATAGCAGGTCAGTCTTTCTAAAGATTGAGTCCTCCTTTCCCTTCCCTCCTGGTTACCCTTGTTATTGTTGTTATGTGCCATCAAGTTGGACCTGACTCATAGAGACCCCTCCTTGGGTTTCCGAGGCAGTATCACTACGGAAGTAGATTGCCCAACCTTCCTTCCGAGGAGTGGCTAGTGGGTTTGAATTGCCAGCCTTCTGGTTAGCAGTCATGTGCCTTAGGCACTTTGCTACCAGAGCTCCTACCCTGGTAACCATTAATAAAACTTTGGTCTCTATGCATTTGGCTATTCTAGATATTTCATGTAAGTGGGATCATTCAATATTTGGCCTTTTGTGACCTATTTATTCACTTAGCATAATGTTTTCAAGGTTAATCCATCTTGTAGCACATATCAGGCCTTCATTCCACCACTGCCTTTTAACAGCAGTGAGTTTTTCATCCTTATATGCTTAGATTTCTATAAAATAACTAATTGAATAATTTCTACCTATAGAGAGATATGCATAAGAAGAAAGAGAGATGGGCTAAAATAGTTAATTCCAATATTGCTTTCTCCTATAGAGTGGGTTAGATGTCACCTATCTAGGAAAGGCAGATCTCTTCCTTCCAACAACCTCATATCACATATGTTTTATTTTAAAGTTAATTATATTTAGTACTAGCTACTTTTTTCTGAAGAGGTCATACCATCCTGGGATTCAGGGAAACACACTCATTTCCAATCTCCTACACATACATTGCTTTGCACAGAGAAGATACTCAGTGAGGATTTATTGAGGGGGATTCTTGAGATAATCCAATTGTTATATGAAATGCAGTTGCATGCTTTAAAAATGAAAGTAACAAGCTTTGAGTAAGTTTGATAGATGATTTTTCTCAGGCAAGAAAGATTGTACTTTGATTTACAGGGCACACAGGGAATATTCTATCCATGTTGAGATATAAGTCATTTTTTTTTCTTAGCTTGGTTTTAATTGTAATTAAGTTTTTGAGGGCTTTTCATCCATTCTGTGGATAGTGTTTATTGAGTTTAACATCTCTACACTCCAAAAAAAGGAGAAAAGCAGAGATGTAAAGACTTTCCAGGCAAACTGGCTTATATTATTATTCAGCTAGTAATTGTTATATATTTTTTTCTGTCCAATTTCTGCAACCTAGATATGTTGAATCAACTCCAAGAGCTACTGACTTTAAATATATTGAAACCCATACATCCCAGCATGTAGCATAGGACCTAGCACATGGCAGAGATCAAGAAATGTATGTTGAATAAATGAATGAGTGAATGAATGATAAACTCATTCATTTTTGGCTTTGACTGTGTTTCGGCTCTAAAGAATAGATTGACTGGGTTAAAAAGGCTCTAAGGTATCTTATGGAGTGTTTTCAAAGCAGACACTGGGCAGATATCACCCAATTTACAGAATCAACTGATAACAGCACTCTCTGGTCCCTGGTGAAAAAAAAAAAAATCAACCCTGAGCATATTCTAGGGTCGCTGACATCACTTTCCTTCTTTTTACTAAGGAATAACTCTGTGCCAGAGTTTGGGTTCTACTCATCACTATGTTCCAGGACTGCTCAGCAGCGTGCCTTCAGAGCTTTGCTTACCATTACCTAGAGATATCCACCACTCTATAATTGGTTCTTCCTCTAGCCTTTGCCAGAACCTAAGGCATCAATCATTCTTAGCACTGTTAACTTTCCACTTTTACTTATCATACTACCTCCTTATCCCCATCCCATTTAATGCAAAACCCCATTGATTATGCCTCTAAAGAATTCCTGGAATCTATTTCTCTTTCATATGGCCACTGCCAAGCTCTAGCTTGAAAAACTGCAAGTCTCCTGGGAGGTCTCACATGTCTCCTCTTGCAGCTAAGTCACGGTGCAACTGTGATCATGCAGTTTGCTATTTATGTGGTACATCTTTAATATGGTTTCAAAGGCTCCAAATGATTCAAACCCAGTTGGCTTCTCCAGACTCATCTCTGCCATTCTCCCCTCATGTACTATATTCGAGTCACACTGGACTTCCTTTTGATATCCAAAAGTAATCTGTTTTTTTTCTACCTCTATTTATACATGCTCCTTCCTGATTGAAATACTGTCCTTTGTATCACTATTCCCTCTTTGATTAGCTAGTTCCTACTCATCCTTCCAATTTCGGTGTAAATGTTGTTTCCTTTAGGAAGTTTTATTTATTACCACCGAGTAGACTGACTCATGATGGCCCCATGTATAACAAGTTGAAACTTTGCTCAGTCCTGCTTCATCTTCCTGATTGGTCATACATTTGTTGGAGCCCATAAACCAGGTTACAACTCTGTTTTATGACTTTTGTATTCACATGTCACATTTCTTCTCCATGACAGCCATTGCAATTATAACTCTTTGTTTACCACTTTTTTTCCTTGTTCAACTATTATTTCCGTAAGGCCAGGGTCTGAGTATCTTATGAAGTACTGCCGCATCAATGCTTAGCACAGTGCCTGGTTTTAGAGATTCAATAATTATTTATCAATCAGCAGAGTGTATGCCCTCATGATTTTCAATTTATTTCTCTTTCTTTCTCTCTCCTTTCCTCCCTCTCTCCCTCTTTTCCTTCTCCCTCCCTTTTTTTTCCTTTATGCAGGCCACAATTTACTTCATGCCACAACCCTTCTACCTTCATCAGTAACTTACCAATGATCACTACCCCCACGTGGGATACAAAGTGAAACATTCCACTGCCAGATCTGGAGGTTTGCCTGGGGACACATGTGACTGTTGTAGCAAAAATATACTGAATAAGAAGTCAAGACTCAGTTTTAATGGCCAGACCTGCCATTGTTGTTGTTATGTGCCATACAGTCGGACCGGACTCACAGAGACCCCTCCTTGGGTTTCCGAGGCAGTATCACTACAGAAGTAGATAGCCCCATCTTCCTTTCGAGGAGTGGTAGATATATAAACTTCAGCCAGTTATTTTCTGCTCCAGGTCTTAATTCACCTTTTTGCAAACTGGAAAAGAGAAACTTTAAAAGACTATGCAGAGTTAATGTTCTACTTCTTAGGGCTTCCCAAGAGAAAACCATAATAGCTGATCTGTTAATCACTGATTCTTAGAGAATCTAAGAAAAATGTTGAACTTCTTCCCAGAAAAATGCTGTGTGCATGGCACTTATATAGCATTGCTTCAAATCAAAATGTTGATTTGAAATATTTATATATTTCCAAGACCACCTCTACGCAAATTTTTGAGGCAACTGAAGTTTGATTTTAATTTCTCTTGTGAAGAGAATTTATAGCTCAGTCATCTATAGGAACTTTGGACCATTCTCCCATGTTGGTATAAAATCTCTCAAACTTTTCTCAGTCACTATAAACTATCACTTATCTAGTAAATAGAAAAATTCCAAAATAAATTCAAAAGATTAATAACAAAAGATAAGATAAAAGAGCGGAATAGAAAATTTCAAAGAGCAGCTTGAGCAGACAAAACCAATTACTATAATGAAATGTGCAAAGACCTGGAGTTTGAAAACCAAAAGGGAAGAACACACTCGGCATTTCTCAAGTTGAAAGAATTGAAGAAAAAATTTAAGCCTTGAGTTGCAATATTGAGAGATTTTATGGGCAAAATATTGAATGATGCAGGAAACATC
>NW_006922041.1:955707-957008 GCF_000298275.1 Orycteropus afer afer
TTTAGGCACTACACTATCAGAGCTCCCAATAACAATGTAGTTAATTATATTTTAAAATTAATATTATTGCTAATTGCTGGGTACTTAATTGGGTTCTCTCACCAACTGTTGCTTTGGGTACAAAATGGAGTGGGCAATCCCCCCACGGGATATAACAACACATGCTAAATTATTGAAGTAGTCACATTTTTTTGGCTCAATAATACCACTTCTGGTGATCTAGTTAAAAAACATAATCAGCTAAATAATATAAATAAAGAAACATGTACCCATCAGAAGTTTATAGTTGTTTAAAAAACTAAATACCCCATATAATTAGTCCTAGATCAAACAAGTAGTCCAAGGGACTAGTGTACTAAATGAACCTCAGCCTCTGTGACTTTGAGACCAGAACTAGATGGTGCCTGGCTACACTGACAACCACTTCAAAAGGGATCACAATAGGCGGTCCTGTGTAGAGTGGGTGAAAAACGTGAAACAATATTCAAAATAATAATAATAAAAAGAAGACCAGGTTTACTGATATGATAGAGATTGGTGGAACTCCTGAGATTATGATCCTAAATCACACTACAGGCCTGGAACTGAACCCACCCCCATAGCTCAACTTTCACCCAAACAATAGAAAAGATTGTGAAGTAAACAATAACCTTAGGAAGTATGCACTCCTTAGAACAAAAGAGTTACAAGAGATCAAAAGAACAATATTTGCCCTAGGATAAAACTCAGAAGGCAGGAAGGGTTAGGAAAGAAGGACAAAGGGTAACAGTAACCATAGAGAGGAAGTGGGAAGAGTGTTGTTACACTGTGGGGATTGTAATCAATGTCGCAGAACAAAATGTGTATGAACTGTTGAATGGAAAACTAATTTGCTCTGAAACCTTTCACTCACATCACAATAAAAAGAAGAAAAAAAAATTAGTCCTAGATCATGAAACAGAACCAAAGAAAAATATAATCTTCTGATAAAGTAAATGGTGTATAAGTAAATAATTTATAAAATAATAAAAGTAGAAATGATTTTAATGTTTTTATGTATATATCTCAGACTCCTTCAGCTTTCTTCCATGGAACAGTTGGCAGGTTCAAACCACCGACCTTTTAGTTAGCAGCCAAATGCTTTAACCAGTATGCCACCATATATATATATATATATATATACACACACACACTCATATATATATACACACACATACACACACATACGTATATATATGTATATCTATACACATACACATGGCCAATTGCTTTTTGACAAAGACATCAATGGAGTTCAGTAGCAAAAATGTGTTTTTGCAATA
>NW_006922041.1:957593-961937 GCF_000298275.1 Orycteropus afer afer
TTCCTTCCAAGGAGTGGCTGGTGGGTTTGAACCGCCAGCCTTCTGGTTAGCAGTCAAGTGCCTTAGGCACTATGCTACCAGAGCTCCCTTATAATATGTATATATAATAAATAACTTCTCCCACCAGCTACTCCTCAGAAGGAAGATGGGGCAATCTACTTCTGTAGTGATACTGCCTCCGAAACCCAAGAAGGGGTCTCTATGAGTTGGGTCCGACTTGACGGCACATAAAACATCCCATTTATAATATATAAAAGATTTCTACAAATCTCTACTAAAAAGGTAAATGATCCTACAAAAAAACAATACTTAAATGGCCAATAAGGACACAAAAGTGTGCTTCCAATCACTAGTAATTAGAAAAATGTCTATTAAAAGCACAAGAGGATACAACTATACCTATCCAAAAAATTAAAAAGAATGAAATACCAAATGTCAATAAGGATGTGGAGAAATGGGAACAATTTTACACTGTTATCAGGGACATAAAATTGGTACAGCCACTTAGAAAATTATTTGACAATTTCTAATAAAGTTAAAGGAGTTCTGGTAGCATAGTACCTAAGGCATTTGACTGCTGACCAGAAGGCTGACGGTTCAAACCCACAAGCCACTCCTGGGTAGGAAGGTTGGGCAATCTACCTCCATAGTGAAACTGCCTCAGAAGCCCAAGGAGGGGTCACTATGAGTCGGGTCCAACTCGTCGGCACCTAACAACAACAATAATAAAGTTAAACTGAAACTGAATCAAAAGCCTAGAAATTCCACTGTTCTGTATAGACCCAAGAAAAATGAACGTAAGTGGTCAGAAGATGATTTCTATCAGAATGTTCAAAAAGATTTAATCATACTAGCCATAAATGAAAATAACTCAGAAGTCCAAGTGACTGTCAACAATGTTCATCATGAAAAATGAGGTATATTCATACAATACTCAATAATAAAAAAGAATAAACTAATGAGTCTTTGAACAATATGGATAATTTTTTAAAAAATATTATGTTGAATGAAAAATAAGAGTACTTTGTACATTCAGTATAAAATAATTCATATGAAATTCAAAAACAGACAAAACTGATCTGTGATGGTCATTTAAAATAGAGAAATGTTGCAAATTTTGGGGTAGTTATTTATATTAAAGAGTATTTCACTAAAATTTTGCTTTCAGTGAACATCTGATGATATGTGGAATGTTTACGATGTAATGTTATAAGGGAAAAAAAAATAGTCACTTTTTTTTTCCTATGAACTTTCATTTTCTGGGTAAAAAAAAGAGCATATATATTTATATGCATACAAATAAATATGTATTTATTCACATACTTAATAATGAAAAAAATATGCTAAAATATTAATAGTGCTTATCATTAAGAGAGTTATGTTAAAGTTTATATTTGTTGGTATTTTTTACCACATATCAGAAAATCCATAATAACAAGAGAATATGAGCATTATTTATTTTTTTTTAAATAAATCTTAAATGTCTGTTTCCTCAGTCACATTAAGGCTAAGAGTAGGCTAATAGTAGCACAATATTCTATTTATCCAAAGTCATCTATGTGAACAGAATACTTCAGAATCTTAGGCTGAATAATTTTATGTGCAGTTTAGGAATGTGGCAGGATGAATAATGTCCCTGGCTCCCCAAATACCCATGTCCTAATTCTCAGAACCTGTAAATGTGTTGTTACATGGCAAAAAGGAGATTACAGATGTGATTAAGTTAAGGATCTTGAGATAAGGAGACTCTCCTGGATTATCTGCATAGGCTCAAGTAATCCTATAAGGATCCCCATTAGAGAGAGGCAGTAGAGTTAGCATCAAAGAGAACATGATATAATGGTGTAAATAGAGAGACCAACATACAAGAATCAGTTGAGTTCCTCTACATCAGTAAAGAGGTCTGAAAAGGAAATAAGGAGAACGATACCATTTATGATAGCTATCATAAAGATACAATACTTAGGAGTAAATACTATCAGAGACAAAAAAAAAATCTGTACAAAGAAAACTACAAAACACTACTCCAAGAGACCTATATAAATGGATGAACATGTCATGCTCTTGGATAGGAAGACTGAACACTTGAAAATGTCAATACTATCCAAACCAATCTATGTTGTTGTTGTTGTTATGTGCTGTCGAGTTGGACCCGACTCATAGCGACCCCTCCTTGGGTTTCTGAGGCAGTATAACTATGGAAATAGATTGCCCCATCTTCCTTCTGAGGAGTGGCTGGTGGGTTTGAACAGCCAGCCTTCTGGTTAGCAGTCAAGTGCCTTAGGCACTATGCTACCAGAGCTCCTAAAAACCAATCTATAGGCCATTGCAATCTCAATCAAAATTCCATCACATTGTTTAAGGACATGGAAAAACCAGCACTGTATTTATATGGAAAAGTACATATTGGGTAAGTCAGGCACTTGTTGTTGTTAGGTGCTGTGGAATTGTCTCCAACTTACAGCAACCTACTTGGAGCAGAACAAAACACTGCCCAGTCCTGTGCCAGCTCCATGATCCTTGCTATACTTGAGCCCATTGCCACAGCCACTGTGTCAATCCATCTTGTTGAAGGCCTTCCCCTCTTTCACTGACCTTCCACCTTACCAGTCATGACATCCTTCTCCAAGGAATGGTTCCTTCTGACAACATGACCAAAGTAGGAGAGACAAAGTCTCATCATTCTCGCTTCCAAGGAGCATTCTGGCTGTACTTCCTCTGATACAGATTTGTTAGATCTTTTAGCAGTTCATGATACTTTCAACAGTCTTCTCCAGCACCATAACTCAAAAGCATCAAATTTTCTTTGGTCTTCCCTATTCATTGTCCAGGTCTCACATGCATATGAGGCAATTGAAAATGCCATGGCTTGTGTCAGGCTCACCTTAGTACTCAAGGATATAGCTTTGTTCTTCAGCACTTGAAAGCACTACTGAAGAAGAAAAACAAACTAGTATGTCTCATACTCTCCCATCTCAAAAACTACTGTATAGCCACAGTAGACAAAACAGCCTGATATTGGTATAAGAACAGACATATAGACCAGTTGAAAAGAATTGAGAATCCAGAAATATATCCATCTACCTATGGAAAGCTGATCTTTGAAAAAGGCCCAAATCCATTCATTAGGGAAGAGATACTCTAACAAATGGTGGTGACAAAACTGGATATCCATTTGCAGAAAAATGAAACAAGATCCATACACAAAACAAACTTAAGATGGATCAGAGACTTAAATGTAAAACCCAAAACTATAAAATTCATCAAAGATAAAATAGGGACACATTTACAGCCAAAAAAAAACAAACCCACTGCCATCGAGTTGATTCTGACTCTAGCAACCCTCACTGGGTTTCCAAGGCATAAATCTTTACAGAAGTAGTTTGCCCCATCTCTCTTACATGAAGCAGCTGGTTGGTTTAAACTGACAAACTTCTGGTTAGCAGTCAAATGCCTTAGGCACTGGAATTTAGGGACATTAATTTATAGCATAAATAGACAATTATGCAGAACCCCAAATGCACAAACGACAGAATGTAAACTAGATGACTGGAACCTTCTAAAAATTAAATTCTTATGCATATTAAAAAGAATTCTCCAAAAGAGTAAAAGGAGGCCCTACAGATAGGGAAAAAGAAAAAAAAAAAAATGGCGATGACATATCTGACAAAGGATTTGTCTCTAAAATTTATAGAAAACTTCAACACCTCAACATTAAAAAGATGATCAATCCAATTTAAAAAAGGACATGAACAGACACTTCACCTGAGAAGATATTCAGGAAACCAACAAACATATGAAGAAATGTTCATAATCATGAGCTATTAAAGATGCAAATCAAGACAACAATGAGATATCATCTCATCCCAGCAATAATAGCAAAGTTCCACAGACACAAAACAACAAATGCTAATGAGGATGTAGAGAGCTTGGAACTCTCATACACTGCTGGTGGGACTGTAAAATGACACAGCAACTGTGAAAAATGGTATGGTGTTTCCTTAGAAAGCTGAAAGTAGAAGTATCATTTGATCCAACAATCCCACTACTACCCTAAAGAGGTGAGATCTAGGACACAAATAAATATATGCATACTTATGTTCATTGCAGCATTATTTATGACAGTAAAGAGTGCCTGTGGTAGTTCGGTTTGTGTGTCAACTTGGCTGGGCCTGGTTGAGTGGCTGGGCAGCTGGATGTAGTATTTCCTATGATGTTGTTGTTGTTGTTGTTAAGTGCCGTCGAGTTGTTTCCGACTCATAGCGACCCCATGCACAGCAGAACGAAACACTGCCCGATCCCGCACCAGCCCCACAATCCCTGCTATACTCGAGCCCATCATCG
>NW_006922041.1:962512-970785 GCF_000298275.1 Orycteropus afer afer
AGTAGCTACCTTAGGGAATGTGGTCTGCTTCCTGTATATAAGCAGAAGCCTTGGGGAATGGTCTTGAGCTTATGGCACGCTTGGACCCTGCATGTAGCTGTGTCATTGTTCAGCAGCCTGCCATGCTCTGCTGACCTGTGGACTTACAATGGACTTGAATTAATGGCATGCCGTGTGGTTTGGTAACATCAGGACAGTGCCTTTTTCCTTGTCAACCTTGTGCTTGGCAGCCTCAGCAGCAGCAACTGTCTGAGTAAAGAAACTCCTCTAGCTCCAGTGGGCCAGGATCTGGAGGCAGAGCTGAAGCCCAAGGTTGAAGGGCTTTCATCCAGCCCCTAGAGCCTGGCACTTTGAACTTGGACTTAAAACCTCCAAACTATAAGAGAATAAACTCCTGTTTGTTAAGGCCATCCCTTGGTGGTATATTTCTGTTAGAGCAGCACTAGGTAACCAGAACAGTGTCCAACAACATGAATAACCAAACTATAGTACATAGTAGAATACTGTTGTTGTTGTTAGATGCCATTGAGTTGCTTCCAACTCATAGCAACCCCATGCACAGCAGAATGAAACACCGCCTGATCCCGTGCCAGCTCCAAGATCCTTGCTATACTTGAGCCCGTTGTCGCAGCCACTGTGTCAATCTATCTCATCTAAGGCCTTTCCCTCTTTCATTGACCCTCCACCTTACCAAGCATGACATCCTTCTCCAGGGAATAGTCCCCTCTGACAACATGACCAAAGTAGGTGAGACAAAGTCTGGCCATCCTCGCTTCCAAGGAGCATCTAGGCTGCATTTCTTCCAGGATGGATCTGTTAGTTTTTTTTGGAAGTCCATGGTACCTTCTGCATTCTTTGCCAGCACCACTACTCAAACGCATCAACTCTTCTTCAGCCCTCCTTATTCATTGTTCAGGTCTCACATGTATACGAGGTGATTGGAAATATTATGGCCTGTGTCAGGTGCACCTTAGTCCTCAAGGAGACATCCTTGCTCCTCAGTACTTGAAAGAGCTCCTTGCAGCTGCCCTACCCAGTGCTACACGTCATCTAATGTCTTGACTGTAGAATACTATGCAACATTAAAGAATAATGAAGAATCTGTGAATCACTTCATAGCATGGATGAATTTGGAGGACAATATGCTGAGGGAAATAACTCAATCACAGAAAGACAAATATTTTTTGAGTTATTACAAAAGTCAAGGAAAGAGTTACAGAGAAGGAAAATATCTTTGTTAGTTACCAGTGGTGAGAGGGGAGGGAAGGGAAAATTGCTCACTAATTAAGGTGTTAATTTGAGTAAAGAGAAAGGCAATATAATAAAAGTGTGTGGCCAGCACAATTTGACTTAGGAAAAGGAAGACATGAAGAGGTGCACAAGAGGTACAGACAATACAGGTAAATACTATTACAGACATAATAATGCATTATCAGTAATAACAAACACTAATCTATGGTTGGATACATAGGTAGACAGGCAAGAAGATCAGATTTAGGTAGATGAATGGGAATACACCCATATCCATACCTAGACTGTGCAGACAAAATTCCTGCATGTGAATTTGTATGTGTTCTTGGTAGTTAAGAAGAAGTTCTGGTGGTGTAGTGCCTAAGGCATTTGACTGCTAACCAGAAGCTTAGTGTTTCAAACCTGCCAGCTACTCCATAGAAGGAAGATGGAGCAATCTACTTCTGTAAAGATTTACTGCCTTGGAAACCCAACGGGGGTCGTTATGAGTGAGAATAAACTCAATGGTAGTGAGGTTGTGTGTGTGTGTGTGTGTGTGTGTGTGTGTGTGTGGTTGCTAAAGTTGTATGTCAACTTGGCTTGGCCTTAGTTTTGAGTGGCCTGACAGCTGGATGTAGTTACTCCTCATGATAAGATTGGGTGTGATATAATCAACTCCATGATGGAATTTAATGGCAGCAGTTAATTAGTTGCCTTTGGTGTGGCCTACTTCCAGTATACATGGAGAAGCTTTAAAAATGGTCTCTAGGGTCTATGGCCATACCACCCTGAACACACCTGATCTCATCTGAAAAAGGTCTCTAGGTTTTTGGTATCCTGTATTTAGCCGAGTCTTCATCGTCAGTTTCTGGACTTGAACCTGTAGTTGCCTGCCAATCTTTGGATTGTTCCTGGCCTTGAACCAGTATCCTACTGTGTTACCTGCCAGTCTTAGGATTGTGCCATTTTACCTGTGGACATTGGATTTGTCAGCCTTAGCAGCCAGCAGCTGTAAGAGTTAGAAGTCCTCAGCTCTAGTGGGCCTGGAATAAGAGGCAGAGATGAAGCCCAAGGTTGAGAGGTCTTTACCCAGCCCACAGAACAGGCATTCTGAAATAAGACTTCTAGCCTCCTAAAGTGTAAGAGAATAAATTCCTGTTTGTTAAAGCCATACACTTGTGGTATTTCTGTTATAGCAACAATAGAAGACTAAGACAAAACCAAACCCACTGTCATCAAGTTGATTCTGACTCATAGCAACCCCCATTGGGTTTCTGAGTCAGCAAATCTTTACTGAAATAGATTTCCTGGGCTTCCTTCCATGGAGTGACTGGTGGGTTTGAACCACCAAACTTCTGGTTAGCAGTCAAATGCCTTAGGCACTGTGCCACCAAAGTACCATGGAGTGCTAAAAGAACTAACAAATCTTTCCAGGAATAAGTACAGCCAGAATCCTCCTTGGACGTGTAATAGGACTAAATGTGGGCCCCTGCCTGGTGCACAGTCAGGCCAAAACAGTTTACACACTGAGTGATTAAGAGGAGAGAAAATTATTTATTGCAAAGCAGCAAGGCAAGGAGACAGGGTCCATACCCAGATCTGACTCCTTGAATCACCATCGAGTTACAATTTTTTGTAGGTTTCAGAAGAGAGGGTTATACATATTCATAAAAATTTCAGGAATTTGGGTGAGATTGTTAACCATTGGCTGAAATTTCCTTCCCCTTGGTTTAAAGGGACAGTAGGTTTTTAATTGAATGTGCCTGTGTACCGGATGCGTCACACTGGCTTCCTGTCATCAGCTGATCGGGGGTTAGGCAGGGTGGAGAGTGTTAATTCCTAGCAATTCTGTTCCTCTCTGTCCTACTGCACATGTCCATGGGCCAGAGTCAATATTCAAGTTGTTTTCTAAGACATGTTAATGCATTTATCACCAGTGCCTAAGGAAATAGCAGGAAAGAATGTTTTTGGTTCCATTCAGTTCTTAAAGAACTGAGCTTATTGTGCTTACTCATCTGCCTCAACCAGGATGAGAAATAGTTGAGGGTAATTAAATTTACCTATCTATTCCCATCTGGGGTCATATCTGTTCTAATTATCTGTTTTAATCAGGGTGGGAAAATAGTTTTGACATTACTCGGTTTCAATTCCCACTTAGAATAGATACTGTTCCACATTCTTGGGGAACACTTTACTCAGTTTTAATTCCTCCTTAGAATGGTTACTGTTCCACATTTTTGGGAAATGGGGTGATGACTCATTCCAGCTGCTTCCTGCTGACTGGGGATGAACATGGTGGAACTCAATCCTTGGTTAGTAAGTCTCTTGTAGTTTAGACAGCTCTCAGAATTTTCTGGCCATAGTCCAGGGAGAAGAGATGAGGGGTGCCTATAGAGGCTTGAAAACAGATAAGTAGATAGGTGGACACTGAATACAACAACAAGTAAAGAGTGTTAACGTTAATATGAGGAGTGTTATAACAAATAAGGATCTCAGTCACCCTAAATTGGGTAACCAAGAGATGAGCCAAGAAAAGTTTATCTCAAAGGTAGGGGTTAAACTATGTTGTATAGTTTTCCTGCCCTGTTGCAAATTACAAATGGTGTGATGAATAGCCTGTTGATCTTGTTCTATCTGTCCTGATGCATTAATTAATTAGTAACAGGTGGCATTGATATATATACATACCCCTCTATGTGAAGGAGAGTGTGCACACACCCAATAATTATTAGCCCAAGGAATGTGGTCTAATAGGATTTGTTGAAGTTTTATGAGAGTGTTAGACCACCATCTTTCTTCAAAAGGGGTTGGGATAAAACAATCATTGAGCTTATGAAAACCACATTCATGACTTAACCCAGAGCAGGCTTCCTCTTAAATAAAACCTTAAGATCCTCGATGGGCTCACATGTATATTCCACTGCAGGTTGTTGGGGACACTCAGTTGGTCAGGTTCTCTTGAGTTTCCCTATCCCCCAAGGCTTCTCCCTGTAGAATAAAACTTAGTTATAGGTTGGGGAGGGTTCTAGTGTAGTCTGGTGCTATTCTCAATTGGGTGTTGATGTATCAAAAGATGGACTCCCTTCAGTTTAGCTGAAGAATGTGTTGTCAACAATACTTCATAAGGCCCAGTCCATTTGGCCTAGAGCTGGCTCTGGGGAGTCTGGTCATTCCACTCCTTCAGCAGGACCTAATCACCTGGACAGAAACTATGAAGGGAAGTGTCTGTAGGATACAATAACCTGCTGGAAGCAAACTGGTTAATAATTTTTAACATTGCAGACAAATTTTGTACATGTTTTAAAATATCCAACTCCTTAATAATTTTCAGGTGTCCCTTTCCTGCATAACTAGGATTCCACACTCTAGAAAATGGTCTCTCATATAATATTTCATATGGGCTTAACTTAAGCCTGTTTCTAGGGTAACCCAGACCCACAATAGGGCAAGAAGTAAAAGTTTTATCTAAGATAAGTTGGTCTCTTGGCACATCTTAGCTGGTGTCTTCTTAAAAGTGTGCTTCATCTTCTCAGTTTTCCCTGTCAATTAGGCTAGTCCTGTTACTTTTTGGACTATTTGAGATGCAAATGTTCCCTCATTATTACTTTGAACTGAGACCAGCAAATCAAATTGGAGATAATTTTAATAGGGTTTACTCACCTCTGCTGCTTTTCTGTGACGCAGGGAAAGGCTTCCACCCATCCAGTGAAAATGTCTATAAATACTAACAGGTACTTGATTTTTCCAGGGACTGAGTCGTCTTGTTTGAATTCCTTTTATCATTGGACGTGGATTGCACTTTGGATTGTTTCTGGCATGATCCAGCAGCCTTGTGTCACTTTTTGGATGGTTTTGTACAGATCTAGTCCTTCAATAAGTTTACTCAGCCAGTATACAGGGCACCTTTTCCCATAACAAGTGCTGGTTGCAGTGACAGTTCTGCGTGTTGCTTTTGTAGTCCATAGCAGCAGGTAATTTCGGGAGGTTGTCTGTAAGACCCATGCCTGGTCAGGATTAACATCCACCTGGAGCTCGTTAGCTGAGAAAGTAAGCTGAGTATTTAATTTGGTTATCAAGTCTTATTCTAACAGAGGAAGAAAGCATTCAGGCATGTATAAAAACATCAAGTTAACACAGTACTCCCAACCTGGCATTCAAGAGGTTGAAGAAAATTTTTACATTACTGAAACTCCAGTAATGCTCATAGTCTTCTGGGATAGAGGGGCCTTGGGGATGTTTAGGACTGAGTAGGTTGCCTCTGTGTCCAGTAGAGATTTAATGGGCTATTTTCCCACAATTGTTGCCACCCAGGCTCCTCGTGGAAGATAGAAATTTGCCAGCCTGCAATGGAGCCCCTGGGCCCCATCATTCTTGATCACTGTCAGCTGTGCTTACCATCTGCTGGGCCCTCTTTTGTTGGTTATGGAGTGCTTGTTTTGGGCACACCCTCTTCCAGTGCCCATCCTTCCTGCAGTAAATACACTGTTTGAGGCCCTAAATTTGTTGATCAGCTTCCTGGAGGAGGAGCTTGATTTGCTCCCTTTCAATCTGTTGGGGGGCCATGGGGACTTACCTGGTAGGATCAACTTTGTGGCAGATCTCCCAGGGCAGCAGCCAGTAGGGCAGTCTGGTGTTTCATGTCTCTTTGCTTCTGTTTCTCCTGCTCCTGGTCTCGGTTATTATAGACCTTGAAAGCAACCTCCTGGCATTGCCTGATAGCTGGGGCCTCTGATTAAGTTTTCAAGCTGGAGGTTATGAAGTCTGTCAGCTTCTGCTCTGGCTTTCTCTAATACCATTCACCTCTCTTCAGGGGTCAGTAAGGTAGTTAATAACATATTAATACCAGCCCAATTAGGATGATGAACTGAAAATATAGAGGTTATTAAGGTTTCCATCCACTTTAGATTCTCCCTGTAAGTGGGCATTGTATTTTTCCAATTTAGTAAATCAGCCATGGTGAATGGCATGTGAGTCCAAATGAAATCTCCAGGATTTCCTTCATGATTTAAACTGGCTGGAACCTGCTGTAATGGGTATTGCCCTGATGGATCTAGCCTAGACCCCTGGCCAAATTTTATACCACCCAGAGTGTGTGCTGGGGAGACCATTTCCTGAGGGGTATCCACTTTCTGAGGGGCATTGGGGTGCTATCAGGTAAAGGGAGATATAACACCACTGGAGTTTTAGGAGGTTCTGAATTCAAAATTCCCTTAGGCTTAGGTGGTGGAGTCAGGTGAATTGTTTCCTGACTCTGGAAGGTATGGAGGAGGGGCTGATAGGGGAGGAACAGAGTCAAAGTAAGGGTCTTCAGAGTCCTGAAAGACACCCTTAAAACCCTCTTTTCTTTTAGGTCATACAACCATTACCCCACTGTTTCTGTAAACCCTTGTTCTGAAACAGGGCCATGAATAGCTCAAAATAAATGAATTCTTCCCACTTTTGATTCTTTTTGCAAAATGAATCTAGTTGCATAATAATATCATAGTTCAGACTCCCATTTTCTTGCCATCTATCCCCAGACTAGAGCTGATATTGTGGCCAGACAAAGTTACAGAAAAATACCATTTTTTTTTTTCTTTTTATAGGCTTAAAGCCAAAACAAGCTCAGTTTTTCAGAATGCAGCCAAGGGGCTGCATTCTGGTATAGAACCTTGGTTACCCAATTTCCAGTCACACGTACATCCACTCGAAACTGTTGCACTGGTGCCACACAGAGACACTCTTTCTCACACACAAACAGATCAAGCAGAGCGAGACAAGATTTCACCACAAAGGATTCCTAAGAAACACGTGGGCTGTGGAGAGATTTTGATTAAAAGACACCTGGGCCATCACTTACAACTTTTTATTTCTCACACACACACAAACCAAACCAAAATCAGAACAGACTAAAAGACACCTGGGCTGCCATATACCTACACTCTTTTCCACACACAACAGATCAAGCTAAAGGATCCCTAAGAAACACATGGGCTACAGTAAACCCATACACAAACCAAACGAAAATCAAACTGGATCAGAATAACCATACTTCAGCTGTGGAGATGATCTTAATTAAGGTTACCAAGTAAGGACCAAAATTTCAACCTCCCTATCAGCTTAAAGCCAAACCAGACCAGAGTATAGATTCTTAAGAGTGCTTCAGCTGTGGAGATAATTAAGTCTACTAACCAAAATTTCAACCTCCACATCAGCTTAAAACCAGAATTCAATCTATACTCATCTAATACCCAATAGAAATGTTCAAACCCAGAATAATTTTCTCTTCTCTTGAAAGTGCCTAGAGGCTGAGGATGCTACAGATGGTCACAGACTCGGCACCCCTTATTTACCTTCAGAAAAAGCCGTGTCTGAGTGCACACAGTGTCCGTTAGGGGTCTGTTCCATTTCCACCATCTGACGGTCCTCGTGCTCCAGGCAGAGGGTCAGAGACCCTTAGTCCCATCTGGGATGCCAAATGTAATAGGACCAAATGTGAGTCCTTGGCTGGTGCTCAATCAGGCCAAAACAATTTACACACCGAGTGATTAAGAGGAGAGTAAATAATTTGTTGCAAAGCAGCAATGCAAGGAGGCAGGGGTCCATACTCAGATCTGACTCCCCAAATTGCCATTAAGTTACAGTTTTGTTTTGTTTGTTTGTTTTTCAGAAGAGAGGGTTATACATGTTCATACAAATTTCAGGAATTTTTTAAAATTATTTTTATTGTGATTTGGGTGAAAATTAACAGAGCAAATGCACTTTCCATACAGCAGATCACATACACTTTGTCTCATGACATTGACCACAATTTAGCACAATGCAACATCTCCTCTCCCACTTCCTCCCGATAGGTACCACTTACCTGTGACCATCCCTCCATGCACTCCTACCTCCTGAGCTGTCTCCCTGTGCCTGAGTAACCCTTCTTTCTCTCTTGCTTGTTCTCTCCAAGGGGTGTATCTACTTCAGGTAAATGCTCAACTAGTATGCCTGTCTGCTGCTTGGCTGGAAGCTACAGGTGTGTGTTCAATTCCAGACCTGAAGGGGCCGTAGTCTCAGTG
>NW_006922041.1:976700-983069 GCF_000298275.1 Orycteropus afer afer
ATTCTTTTGAATTCCTTATCAGAGAGTTCCAATGCTGCTTCTTCCTCAGGGATGTGTTCTGGGTCAGTATCCTGTTCTCTTGTTTCTACTACTTTATCTTGCTTCTTTGTGTGGACTGTGATGGTCTGTTGCTTCCAAGGCATCATCGTATTGTATTAAGATCTCTGTTAATTTTTTGTGAAGAGCAGCCAAGGGTGATTCAGGCTCTTCTTGGTGTATTTTTTTATCATTGGCCCTTTGGTGGAGAAAGAGGTGCTGGCTCTTGCTCAGTAAGTGAAGTTGTGGGAAGTGTGGGTTTACTTGTATCTTATGAGGATTGTTGCTGTCTCCCAGTCAGTTAGGTAAAAATTACAATTGAATAACCATTGAAAAAACTATAAGCACATGGACAAAAATACACCCTGAAATCTCACAGGACCAGTAACCCAAAAAAAGAAAAAGGGGCGGGGGGAGAAAAAGAAAACAGATTAATCTGCAATATCTGGGGTTAGGTCACTGAGAGTAAAAAGGTAGAGAAGGAGAACAATGAATAAAGAAAACAAATGAAGAAATAAACTAACAATACAAAAGAAAATAAAAGCAAAAACAGAACAAAACAAAACCAAACAAACAAACAAAACAAACCAACAAGGGATGGGGTTAACTATGAGAGAAAGAAGAGAGAAAAAAAAAAGGAAGATGTATACTAGAACCTCTTCAGTTGTGCAGTGCACTCCTAGAGAGTTGTTGGGGTTACTGGAAAGCAGAACCTCTTCTTAAGTCCCTAGAATCTGGTAGAGCTCTGTGTCTTTAGGTTGTCACTAGCTGCTGCTTACGTGTTGATTTGTTTTGTCTTGGTTTTATGGTTTAATAGTTTGAAAAGGTGAAGGTGTTTTTTTTTTTATTTTTTTGTTGATGCAAGTGTGTTGGGTCACTCTGCTTTTTTCTTTGTGGTGGTATAATCCCTGTGTGTAGTGTGGATATGAGTTTCTGTTTGTCGTAAAGAGGGTTTAGAGTTCAAAGCGGGAGGTTTTATGATAATTGGATGAATATGTTTTCTTCTATTGAGTGAGTGAAGATATTGGCAGAAGATATTGGCAGAGGTGGGAGCGGAAGAAGGAAGGCTTGGTGTTGCTAGGGCCGGTTTCTAGGGCTTTGAGCAGGCTATTTTTGATGATGTATTTATTTGCAAGACTGCAGCTCAAATTTAGGAAAGATTCTTATTGTTAGAGCATCACAAATTTCCGCCAATTTCAGGCACACTCAAAGATCCCACCTCCGTGGCCCCATAGCGCTAAAGAACAGCTCCAAGGCAAAAATCCCAGGAGTGCTGTTTCTTCCCTCTCCCTGTTCTGTCTGTCCGCGGTGCTGACAGCTATCTGGCTGGTAATCCTGCCAGATAGCTAATGGCCGGCTCTGGAGTTTGTCTGTGATACCGCCCAGCTGCAGCACCAAAGATGCATGCAGTTTGAGCTGTGGATCAGGGGAGTACCTGCTAGTGACCTGCAGTCCCGATCTCTGACAAAGAAAAGCACGAAGTCTCCCAGTCTGACCCCAGTCTACTCTGTGACCCACTGGAAGGGGAGGGAGTTACCCTTTCTATCACAACAGTAAGTTTTCCTCCATGTCTCAGTGGAGGTGTCCATGCCTGCAGCCAGCTCCCAGGAGACCCAAATTACCTCCAAAAAATCAAGATGAGTTGCTGGAGGCAGGTCTCTGCCGCTGCCCACCAGAATATTAGAGTGGGTTGCTGGTAAGCTGTTATAAGGCGTCCTCCCTCTTGGCTTGGGGATCTTAGGTGGGCACCCTACCCCGGCACACAGTGACTGCTCCAGAAGAGTTTCCAATGCCTCTCTTGGGTGTCCATCCATCCTCCTCCAGTTGCTCTTTCCTAAATAATCTCCCTGTGACTTTCCTCTAATTCTGTTCTTCCATGTTTGATGTACTCTGAATCTGTGAGCTGTTCAGAGCAGTGAAATTCCTAATTTAAACTGTTGTGGCTAGTTTTCCAAGACCTTAGATGCCAGAGGGATAAAGCGTGCTGCTCACTGGCTCAACTCCATTTTAACTCAAATTTCAGGAATTTGAGTGTGAGATGGTTGACGATTGGCTGAAATTTCCTTCACTTTGGTTTAAAGGGACAGTAGGTTTTTAATTGAGTGTGCCTACATACCGGATGAGTCACACCGACTTCTGTCATCAGCTGATTGGGGCTTAGGCAGAGAGGAGAGTGTTAGTTCCTAGCAACTTTGTTCCTTTCTGTCCCACGGTGCATGTCCGCAGGCCAGAGTCAATTTTCAAGTTGTTTTCTAAGACACATTAATACATGTATCACCTGTGCCTAAGGAAGAAGCAGGAAAGAATGTTTTTTGTTCCATTTAGTTCTTAAGGAACTGAACTTACTGTGTTTACTCATCTGCCTTAACCAGGGTGGGAAATAGTTGAGGGTAATTAAGTTTACTTATCTATTCCCATCTGGGATCCAATCTATTCTAATTATCTGTTTTAACCAGGGTGGGGAAATAGTTTTGACATTACTCGGTTCCAGAGTCTTGAATGGCCAGACTTCATTTCACCTACTTTGGTCAAGTACCATACCCTGGAGAAAGATATCATGAATGGTAAAGTAGAGGGTCAATTAAAAAGGGGAAGGCCCTCATGAGATGGATTGATGCAGTGGCTGCAATAATGGGCTCAGGTATAGGCAGTATTGTGAGGCTGGCACAGAACCAGGCAGGCACCTAACAAAAACAACAACAGAAGACTAAGACAGTGGTATAAAAATGTTCATATACAGTGTAGAGCTAACAAGGACAAAGTTAGGATAACTTCCTAGCCACTACTAAATAGCTGGAGGGTGTGAGTTTCTGGACCAATGGGCTTGGGACCATGGTCATGGTGGACATCCAGCTAATTGGCACAACATAGTATGGAAAAACATTGTTCTATATCTTACTTTTGTGAGTAAAGACTGGGGTCTTAAAAGCTTGCCAGTGGCCATCTAAGATGCAACTATTTGTCTCTCCTCATCTAGAGCAAAGAAGAGGGAAGAAAATCAAAGATGCATGGAAAACAATTACTCCAAAGGACCAATGGACCATGAGACCTTCAGCCTATATGACCCTGAGACCAGAAGAACTAGATGGTGCCTGGCTACCCCTGCCAACCACTCAGGAGGGAATCAAAATTCCATTTGGATGGAGGACAAACAATAGACAAGCTTACAAGCTGAAAAACTACACTAGGGAGATGCACTCTTTAGAACAATCAACCATGAGAAATCACTAGAGCAGCATTTGCACAGGAAGAAAGATAGGGAGACAGGAATGCATAGGCAAGAAGACATAGGGTAAGATTAACCACAGGAAAGAAGTGAGAAGAGAGCTGTTACATTGAGGGGGTAGTAATTAGTCTCACAAAACAAAATATGTTTGAAATGTTGAATGTAAAATGAATCTACTTTGTGAAATTTCACACAAATCACAATAGAAAGTAAATAAATAAATAAGAATTAGATACCAAAAAAAGAGAAATGGTCACATTCTTTGATGACGTTTTTGATGTATCCTTCTACACAAGTGAAGATCAGCAAAGGAGTTTGTGTTTACTTTCCCAACTATGAAATAGATGGACGCTGGCCCAGAGGACACTAGATGCTGGCTACAACAGATATGATCCCTCTCTCTACACCTGAGTGCACCCAAATTGTAGGAGTATTGCATACTCCTTTGAGAATGTATAACAGACTTGCCAAGAAAATTGTGCAATTACAAATTTTTGCACATAATTTCACTTGGTTCAGAGAATTACCTGAAGCTAAGCCAGAGGCACAGAGATGCTTCTGAATCCCAGTTTAAGAATCCCTGCTTTGATGACAAAAGCAAGGTTTTTCTCACTCAGCTGTCATATTGTTGAGCAGCTTTGTAGAATCTGAACCCAGCAAGCTTGATGTTAACAAGAGTTTGAGATGCAGCTTCAGACCCAGGGGTTATACTAAGAGCCCATATCTGCAGGGCTGGGAACCAGGGGCAAGTCTAATGCCAGGAGCAGGTGTGATTCATCCACTGGCAAGGTTTGGAATAGAAATAATCACTTGGCTTTTCTTTTTGTGACAACCATGTTTTAAATAATCGCATGCACTTTCCAGTCCATTTGCACACCATACCAGATGAGTCTTTCTACATCATTGCATTGCTGCAGTTTCCTGATTTTCAAAAATGTTAAGTAACTCACCATTGCTTCCTAGAGAATGTCAATGATTCCTAGATACAGCTCCAACATACTTTCTCAACCTTATCTTTCCTGTTCCCCTTTGAATAGCTTCTCCTCTAGCTAAACTAGTTTTCTTTGTTTCTGAAACATCCACATGCATTACTATATCTCAGCCTTTCTTTACATCTTTTTCTTTCTCTGATTTACCTACTGGGGAATCGATTTATTCCATTTGTCATTTAACAAAAATTTATTGAGAACTTATTAGGCACTAGGGTAGAAGACACAACAGACACTATGCCCTCAGAGAACTTAAAGTCTAATGTGTAAGGCAAATATCAGTCAAATAATCAAGCAAATACAAAATGGAAAAAAATAATGTGATCAATGAGTTTATGAGATTAAATAGAAAAGCGATCTCAACTTGAGCATAAAGAAAGATTTCCCCCATGAAAGACTGCTTAAGTTGAGGGATAAAGAATGAAAAATTTAAAATGAAGGAAGTTAAATGTGAATGTGTGTGTGTGCATATGTGTTTGTGTGTGTATTTTCATGTGTTCATCTGTGTTAGTGTATTTTTGTGTGTCTGTATGTATGTGTATGTGTATGTGTCTGATTTCTGTGTGTATCTCTATGTGTGTGTATGTGTGTGTTTGTGTGTGTGTTCAGAGAAGATGGAGAAAAACATTGCAGGGTGGTAGGGAGGAAAATGACTTGTTTCCAGAAGTGAAAAAAGAATTATTGAGGCTGGTACATAGGAACACAGCAGAGAGGAGAGCTAGAGAAGACTGTAGGGAGACAATGTAGGATTCATTAAGAATTTTAATATTTTTAGAACAATGTGAAAACATCCTGGGATTGTAAACAAGGTAGATGACATGATTGAATTTCCCTTTCCAAACAATTATACCCACTGATTTGTGGAGAACAGTGAAAGGTGACAGACACGACACAAGAGGGTCTGGAAAGTCTTTTTCAGTATTCCAGGCTAAATATCACTGCAGCTTGACTGTGTTAGAAAGCAAAACCTGGGAGAGCTCAAACAGTTAAGAGTTTGACTAATAATTGAGAGTTCAAGGGTCAAATATCCACCACTGCCATTTTGCCAGTGAGGGAACTATGGCCTAGAGAAATTTCTACTTATGTCAGAATTCTACCTTTTTATCCAGCTTCTTTTCCTCTCCCTCCTCCTCCTCCTTTTCTTTTTTCTCTATCTGGTCCTTCTCTATCTTTATGAAGCTCTCTTTGTTTTGCATTCAAGGACTAATCTTTCCTTGGTATTATTACCATCATTACAGTCATTCTGGAGGACCCTTGAAAAGGTGTTATATTCTGACATTCTTACATCTCAAAGTGCCCTCAAGATTGGCACTGAGCCTCATGTCTCTTGACATATCCAACCCTGTATATTATTTGCTCATAAACATAATTTTTCCTAACATCTGCAGGCTAATGCATAAGATGAAAAAAGAGCCCAATTTCAAAAGTAGGCATTTGAGGAATTCATTTCTAGAAGAAATTCATTTCTGTAAAATAAAAAGTTTACAGACTAGGCAGGTTCTGGGTTCCAAGAGCAGAAGACATCCTTGTGTTATTAACACAATGGATGTGAGAAAAGAAAACTGGATCTTCATCCCTCCTTTGCCATTAACTACCTTGGGCAAGTAATTTTATTATTGATCCTTAGGTGCCTCTCCAAGGATCCCAGATGGTGCAGTGACTAAGTTAAATCCTTTGGTGCTAACCAAAAAGTCAGTGGTTCAAACCCACCAGCCACTCCACAGGAGAATGGTATGGCAATCTGCTTCTGTAGAAGAGTAGCCTAGGAAACCTTATGAGACAGCTATTCTCTGTCCTAGAGGGTCACTAGGAGTCAGAATTAACTCAATGGCAGTAAATTTTTTGGTTTGAGAAACTTCCCTCCAGGAAAGGCAATGTGTAGCCAAAGATCAACCTGGATTAGAATAATTTGTTTTCCTCATGACATTAAAGAAACATGTGGATGGCAGACAAAGCACAGACCAGACCTGACACATAAGGGACTACGTGATCTAAGCAAATACTCTTTGCTATTCTCTATGACAAAAGCTCTGGTAGCATAGTGCCTAAGGCACTTGACTGCTCACCAGAAGGCTGGCGGTTCAAACCCACCAGCCACTCCTCGGAAGGAAGGTTGGG
>NW_006922041.1:983169-984159 GCF_000298275.1 Orycteropus afer afer
AGCCACTAGGACTGATTGTTTCCATGAATTTTTGGTTTTCTTCATTCCTCTTGGCCCTGGATGATGAGAGACCCATCATTGCATCTAGATGGCAGCTTGCAAGCCTTTAAGATCTCAGTTGCTACTAGCCACAGTAGAAGGTGGAACAATGATTTGTGTAGTATGTTATGCCAATTGAGCTTCATGTCCCCTGGGACTATGGTCCAACTACTTGGTCCCTCTGAGTAGCTGGCTGTGGCCAAGCAGTGACTAAAACCTTGCCCCTTGTCAGCTCCCTTATACACCTGCGAATTCAGATCATACACATAAAGTTATTGGACCACTGTCTGCCAACCCTATACATGTTCTTAGGTGTCCTCTCCACTTCATATAGATACCTAATATTTCAGCCTGTCCACCCATCTATCCACCCATATACCCATGTTTGCCTTCACTAAGCACACTGTATTATATGTGCAAAAGGGTTCATCTTTGTTGTCTGTACTTCCCACATACCTCTCTATGTCTTTCTCTTCCTCAACGCCACAATATTGATCACTTACATTTGGTACATTGCCTTTTTCTTAACCTAAATCAAAACTTATCTCTATCTATCTAACAGTATTCCCTCCCCTTCCCTCCCACCCCTGGTTACCAACAAAGAAAATGACCTTCCCTAGATAAGCGTTTCCTTGACTATTATTACAGTAACGGGACGATACAATATTTGTCCTTTTGTGATTGACTTATTTCACTCAGCATAATGTCCTCCAAATTCATCCACGTTATGCGGCGTTTTGCAGATTCTACATTATTCTTTAGGGTTGCATAGTATTCCATTGTGTGTATGTACCATAATTTGGATATCCATTCCTCAGTTGATGAACACCTAGGATGTTTCCATCTTTTGGCTATTGTAAACAGTGCTGTGATGAACATGGGTGTGCATATGACTGTTCTTGTCATGGCTCTCACTTCTTTAGGATATACACCTAGTAATGGAATGCCTGG
>NW_006922041.1:984259-1003174 GCF_000298275.1 Orycteropus afer afer
TGAATCCCAATATGTATCTCTTATTTATTGTCACTTCATTTATTGTTAATCTCACTGGACTGTAAACTTGCCGAGGGCAAGGACTTTGTCTATCCTGTCCTATGTTGTTTCTCCTGACATACCTGTCCACACTTGCTACTCTTTTACTATTTCTGAATACATGACTAAATAAAATAAAAGTTACATTTTTTCAACTTATATAAAATCAAAAACTGTCCCTACCCAGTTCCATGTTGTTGTTGTTGTTATTATGTGTCATTGAGTCAGCCCCAACTCATAGCAACCCCTCCTTGGGTTGCCGAGGCAATATCACTATGGAAGTAGATTGCCCCAGGGCTCCCAATATGCTACTATTACCATATCTTTGAAAACAAGATGAAACAAAATTATCAAGGCACTCTGGAGAAGTTAGAAATATTTGTCAATTCACAGATGTTCATCTTTCAGCTCTTTTTCATTCATAGTTTTCCATTTTGCCCTTGGCATCTTCTGATGTTTAATACTTGACGATAAGTACTAAAAGATCTTCTTGGCCTAGACATCTTGATGCTTAAATCACAGTTTGGGTCCTTCTTCTTGTTCTTTAACATATCATTTTAATACTAAAATTATATAGATCACACATCTCAACCAAGGATAAAGTTAAAAGATTCTAAGATAATAGTGGAGTGCAGACTATCACCAGGTGGCCCAGAGAAGTCTTAATAGAAAAGAAAAGACAGAAGACTGGACCATCATTTAAAATCAAGAGAATTTTAATTAGTCTATGTTTGTCACCACTTGTAAAGGGAGCCCATTACAGGGCCTCACTTTCCATAGATTATTATCTTTTTGTTATTTAAGCTCACCAAAAACTTATCTCTGGTCTCTATTTCTGTTTCTAAATTAAGGTGATGGAGCTAGATATTCTCTGATTCCTCTAACATTCCATGAACTTTCCATCCAGGTCAAAGAGTCATAGGTTCTTATTTGTTCCAAATTCTAGTGCACAGAATATTATAGTAACATTGTTACTTCTACTTACAAATCTGTGAACTTAGTGAAGGCTATGTATGAGTGCTGGTGGCATAGTGCCTAAGGCATTTGACTGCTAACCAGAAGGCTGAGGTTCAAACCTACCAGTCACTCCTCAGATGGAAGACTGGGCAATCTACTTCCATAGAGATACTACCTGGGAAACCCAAGGAGGGGTCTCTATGAATCGGATTCGACTCAACAGCAGTGAGTTTGGTTTTTGGTTTGGTAGTGAAGGCAGACACTAGCTATTTCTGCTCACTAATACATCCCTGGCACTTAATCACAGTACCTGACACATAGGAAGAAATCAATAAATATTAGTTGAATTATTGATAGATGTAATTATACAGAGCACATTTAGTAGTAATAAATCAATTAATAGGGCCATAAGTTGTTATTATTGGAAAACACTTCTCAAGGTTTTTCAGTTGAATTCTCTCTCTCTCTCTCCCTACCCATGTTTGTGTGCATGGAAAAAGCTAACTAAACGTCTTGAACAAGTGTCTCACCCATCCATGAAGTGAGTAAGAAAGCCAGTGGTGTGAATTTTCTTTGCTGAAACACTAAAATTAAAGAGAATATATTTAACAATATATAATTAATAGCAGAATGATTTGAAATTTTAGTTAAGGATCAGGGCAGGGGAAAATCATTGCTTGGTTGCCTCAGTGGGAAAAACTTTAGATCAGATTTTTCTTTATAAATCCTCCAGTTGAAAGTAATTTTCACATTGTATGAAAGGACTGGAGATAAGATTGAACTAAGGAGACTGTGAGGAGGAAGAAACAGCTCCTCAAATAGGGCACACAAAGAAACTGATTAGGTCTTTTGAATTTAACAGGAAAAAAGGGAGCAGAGAGGTATTTGATGCAGAAGTTGAGCAGGGTCTCTCTGGGATCAAAAATGCTTCCATCTATTTACTCTGGCTTTTGAGGTCAACTAAAACTGGAGTTCCTGATAAAGAAGCTCAAGGAAGAGATTCCTCTCCCTTGTTTCTGACAGAAAAGCTGGACAGCATGAAGTTGCCTTCTTTCAATGAATAAAAATATTCTTTGGACTGACTAGCAGTCATGGAAAAGAAACAAGGAAAATCCGCTGAGACCAAGAAGCTTGAGATCATCAAAGATAAATCTTTCAAGTCTAAAAACCAAAAACCCAAACCCGCTGGGCATATGGCTTCTTTGGCATATGGCTTGAATTCCTGACAGTTCCTTGTAGATGTACTGCTGCAAACATTTTTTGAATTATCTTCATAAAAATTTTAACTATTTGTATTATTGTCTGATAATTTCTTTGTTCCCTTGGATCACCTTTTTTTTTTTTTTTGAATGGGCATGCATATGTATTTCTTACAGTTGGTTGGTCAGATAATGTTATTCCAATTTTCTTGGCATAGAGGAGTGAGAGATTTCAACATTGCATCCATTTGTTGAATTATCTCAGTTGGTATTCTGTGAATTCCTGGAGCCTTGTTGTTTGCCAATACCATCAGTGCATTTTGTACTTTTTCCTTTAGTGTCATTGGTTCTTGTTCATTTGGTACCTCCTGAAATGTTTGAATGCCAACCAATTCTTTTTGCTATAGTGACTCTGCATTCCTTCCATCCTCTTTTGATGCTTCCTTCGTCATTCAACATTTTGCCCATAGAATCCTCCAATATTGCAACTTAAGGCTTGAATTTTTTCATATATATACATATATATATATATACATACACACATGCACAACAACACACACACATGACACACACAATTATATATACATAATTATGTACAGGTAGTCCCTTATTTATGACATATTCATGAAGACTAGGGTTTGGGTTCTAGTTGTGGCTGTTAATAACTAAATGGCCTTGGGAAACTTACTTAATAGTACCAACCTCACAAAATTGGTATGAAGATCAAATGAGACAATAATGTATAGAAAATACATACAACATATGATAAGTACTCTGACATATGATGTTGTTGTTGTTGTTGTTGTTATGTGCTGTCGAGTTGGACCCGACTCATAGAGACCCCTCGTTGGGTTTCCGAGGCAGTATCACTATGGAAGTAGATTGCTCCATCATCCTTCTGAGCAGTGGCTAGTGGGTTTGAACCACTAGCCTTCTGTTTATAAGTCAAGTATCTTAGGCACTACACTACCAGAGCTCCTGATGTATGATAAGTAGTCACAAATACAGTGATTCCCATAAAGCCAAGTTTTATATTCCCTTCTTTCTAGAAAAAATCTCTTTATGCAGGTCATTGGACACTGTAATACCGAACATACTTTATCCCTCAACTACCCTGAGCTTAACAGTCATTGCTACTCCTTTCCATTGTGGAGATAGAAAACTATGCATGTGTTTGCTAGAACAAGTGGGGAGTACTTCTTGTAATTGTTGTGAGATAATGTTCTGGTTACCTAGTGCTGCTCTGACAAGAAATATACCACAAATGGGATGGCCTTAACAAACAGGAGTTTATTCTCTCGTAGCTTGGAGGCTTTAAGTCCATTGTTAAAGTGCCAGCTTCTAGAGGCTAGGTGAAAGCCCCTCAACCTTAAGCTTCAGCTCTGCCTCTTGGTCCCAGCCCACTGAAGCTAGAGGCATCTCTTAATTCTGGCAGCTACTGGCTGCTGAGGCTAACAAGCCCACGGTTGACAAATAAAATGGTACAGTCCAAATGTTACCAACCACATGGCAGGCCATTAACTCAAGTCCATTGTAAGTCCCAAGGTTGGCAGAGCATGGCAGGCTGCTGAAAAATGACACAGCTACATGCAGGGTCCACTCATGCCATAAGCTAGAGACCATTATCCAAGGCTTCTGCTTATATACAGGAAGCAGACCACATGCCCTAAGGCAGCTACTCAGCTGCTCACAGTAGATCGCACTGTAGAGTTGATTACCAGTCTCATCATGGGGAATACTACATCCAGCTGCCCAGCCACTCAACCATGCCCAGCTAAGGTGACACACAAACTGAACTATCGCAGGTATCATATAGTTTGTTCTGACTCATAATAACCCTATGGACAACAGAATTCCGAAATACTGCCTGCTGTGCCATCCTCACAGTCATTGCTATTTTTGAGCCCATTGTTACAGCCATTGTATCAATTCCTCCTCATTTCTGTTGACTCTCTATTTTACTAAGCATAATGTCCTTTTCCAAGGATTGGTCCTTCTTGATACCATGTCCAAAGTATGTGAGATGAAGTCTTGCCATCCTCACTTCTCAGGAGCATTCTGGCTGTACTTCTTTAAGACACATTTGCTTGTTCTTCTGGCAGTTCATGGTATATTCAGTATTACTCTCCAACACCATAATTCAAAGCATAAATTTTTCTTTGGTCCTCCTTATTCATTGTCAGCTTTAATGTGCATATAAGACAAATGAAAATATAACATGGCTTGGGTTGTTGTTGTTATGTGCAGTCGAGTCGGCCCTGACTCATAGCGACCCCTCCTTGGGTTTCCGACCTGGTATCACTATGGAAGTAGATTGCCCAACATTCCTTCTGAGGAGTGGCTGGTGGGTTTGAACTGCCAGCCTTCTGATTAGCAGTCAAGTGCCTTAGGCACTACGCTACCAGAGCTCCTTGGCTTGGGTTAGGGGGTGATAAATCATTTATTGAATAAGAATGTGAGAGAAATAAAAATTAAAAGTTAAACCCAAGTCCCCTTTACTGGACCCAGTTGCTAAGGGTGTGATCTGCTAGTGGCTTGCAGCTGATAGCCCCTCCTCAGAGATTTGCCAAAGGCCAGTGAGATCCATCTTTCCAAGAGTGCCCAGAAGATCCTGGAAGATCCTCACACCCCCTCACCACAGGTTGTATCTCTCAGCTAATGGTACAGACTGGTACAGAGGAAGAACTCTTGGTCCCCTTGCTGGAAGATGGTGAATTTCTATATTGTCAGGATGAGGCTGAGTCTTTGCCTAGCTCTTCTTTGCAGTATGTTGCTTTCCTCACTCCCTACAGGTATCATCTGAGAGGCCTCCCTCAATAATCAGAATGTACAATAATCCCTGTCTCAGAGATTCTAGAGGAGCTGAGATAGCAAGTGTTTGTGAAAAATACTGTAGAGTACAGCTATTCCTGTGTCCTGACTGTTAGCTTAGAGGTACTCCAGAACCAACAGTACCTTTTGGCTTTTAGCAGGCAGATGGGTTGCCTAGAACTCTTAGGATGGCTTGTTATTGTAGACTTAATGTAGTGAGTACTGGGGAGTTAGGAAGGGAGGGAACAAATCATTATCCTGTTCCAGAACTGTGCTCAGATGTTATGTGTACTTTATCTTATGCACATTTTAACAAGTCTAAGAGGTAGTTTAATATTTTCATCCTCATATTACAGATGAGCAGACTAAAACACAGCAAGGTGAAGTGATCACCCAGAGTTTAATAAGCTCTATGTGGTGGGAGAAGAACTAAATCCAGAGTTTAGTTAAGAGGATCCTTTTTACTTGTCCACATAGCATTCTTTCAGAACTAATTTAATTTTTTGTTTTGAAAGGAAGAAATCATTTTTCTTTACACTGCTTGTCTTCATGGGAAAACAAGAATCTAATATTAAATAATGGAAAAAAATTGGGGCAATAATCCTATTTAGAAATCTCTGCTTATCTGAAATGCAGGGTTTTCAGCAATGTATTTCTAAATCCAGCATGCATGGTTTCAGAGAGACCTCGTGATTTGGAATAATTTTATAATATTACCATAGCAACTTATGTGATTGTGCAGATACTGAGAGTATATATCCACATAGATAGTGCCAGGAAGGAAAAATTTAACACATAAATAGTTAGAATTAAGTAAAAATGGAATTGTAGTTTTAGAGGGTGATGGTGCAGAAAGAGTTAAAAATCTGATATTTATTCATCTATTTGTTTATTAAATATGAGAAACTCTCTAAGGGAAATTGAATGCAATGTGATAGGTATAAAAAAATCCTGAAGAAAATAGTATTGCACAGCAATGTAAGAGTGAGGGCTGTGGGAAGCTTGTCCGTATTGAAAGCAAGTTGAAAATGCAATGAATAAGTACCAAACCACAACACTGTTGTCGAGTTGGATCCGACTCATAGTGACCCCTCCTTGGGTTTCCGAGGCTGTATCACTACAGAAGTAGATTGCCCAGTGTTCCTTCCGAGGAGTGGCTGGTGGGTTTCAACTGCCAGCCTTTTGGTTAGCAGTCAAATGCCTTAGGCACTACACTATCAGATCTTCCTGAGTAAGTACAGCTCATGAACAATTCAGAGGGTTAACAAAAACCATCAATAATATGACTATTGGATCATTCCCTTCCTAACCTCAAAGTACCCGACTTTAAAGTTTCAAATCTAGGGAACTAAAGACCAATAGAATAGAAAAATATGATCCTTGACTGTCTGTCCCCTGCAAACTTCTTAGCAAATAATATGCCAATATATATACAGAGGTGGGTATTAAATATTTTGCCTATTCCTCTCTGCATGGTAACATATACTATAATTTTCTTTGGGAAATCACTTTTCTCTACTCTATCCCTGTGATTAAGTGCTTTCTAGTCAATTCTAATTTGTGGAGCCCCCATATGTGTCAGAGGAGAATTGTGCTCTATAGGGTTTACAATGGTTGATTTTTCTAAAGTATATTGCCAAGCTTTCTTGAGTTGCCTCTGTGTGGACTTGGACCTCCAACATTTCAGTCAGCAAATGAACAAATAACTGTTTGCACCACTCAAGGACTCTTAGTGGAAAATCCAGCATCACCCTGGCAACAGCAATGTGATTACACCTGATCAAGGACTGAAGGCCAGCAAATGAGAGTTCACTCAGAGAGATTTGCTTTAATTCTTGGAAAAGAGATTCTTTCTTTCTATTAGATTTGCTAAACTAGTAGGATGTACATCAGGAGATGCTTGTAGCCATCTTGGCATAAACAGGATTGAGCCTGTCAGACAATGAAGGTGACATCCAGAAAAATGATCACAAACCTCAAGTGAACACTTGGCAATCTTTTGCAATTCTAATATATTTTCCTAGTCAATATACTCACTCATTCTCTGAGAAGTCTACTTGAAACCTTTTTCTTTCTCTTCAAGCATCCAGTACTTTCTCTCCCATTCCTCTTGCATCTGAAGATTTTGCTTTTTTTTTTTTTTAATCTTACTGAGAAAACAGAAATAATCAGAAGAGAACTTCCTTAAGTTTCCACTGGCAAACCTAACAACCTTCCAGCTTCTATAACCATATATTCTTCCATTCGAGTTCTCCTTGATCTATCTAATATCAACCCCCTCCCATGTACTTTTGATCCCAAATCTAACAATCTCAAGGAGATTGCCCCTGCATTTACCCTTGCTCTCTTACATCATCAATGTTCTCTCTCCTGTATCATTTTCATCAATTTACAAACTTGTGTTTTTTTCCAGCTCATAAATAGGAATTGGAAAAAAAAAAAAGAGCCCAACAATTTTTTTCCTTTAATCCCCACCTCTCCTTTCAAGTTGTCTCATTTCTCTATTTACTCTCTGCAGTGAAATTGAAAATTTATCCCTACTCCCTGTTTTCTTCCCCCATCCATAGCTTCTTTAACACTCACCAAATAGATTATGATTCTATCATTCCACTGGAATCCCTCTTGTCAGGTAATCAACTTACTCATTGTTTCAGTAATATTTGGCATTGTTGATCTCTATTATCTTCTTGACATATTGACTTCTGTTGACTTTTGGGACATCAGATTTTTCCTTGTCACTTTTTCCTTTATCATTGCCGCAGCTTGATCCTCTCTCTTCCTCTTTCAGACGAGGGCTCATTCCAGATCCCCTTTGTTTCTTTGTCTACACTTACTGCCCTAGGCTCCACCAAGGGCTAACTCCCATGATTTTACTTTCAGCCTTGACTTCTCCCTTGAGTATAGATGGTATAATGTGTGTCTTTGTGAATATCATACAGTAAGTATATATATCAGAACGCTTGATTTTTCTGCTTAAGCCTGAAAATATCAGAGACAATCTTGACATCTTTCTTTTTCTTGGACCCACATCTAGTCCATCATTAAATCATGTCAGTCCCAGATCTGACCCCTTCTCTACAGTTTTCCTGCTATGTGTTGGTCCATACTTCCATCATCTTTCACTTCAATTATGACACTATTTTCCTAAGTGTGTTCCCTGCTTCCTGGAGTATCTTTTCCCCTTAAGTTAACTCTTTATTCAGCAGGCCCATGACTTCTTTAAAAACAAATCAGATTGTGTTATTTTCCCACTCAAAATCTTCAATTATTTTCATCAGTATTATAATAAAATACAAACTAATTATCCTGGCTACAAGGTCATACATGTCTTGGTCCCTTTTACCTTGTTAGCTCCTTTCCTACCACTCTTCCTCTCTTTCACTCGGTTACATTCATGCCCTACTCCTTGACACTCCTCAAACATGTAAACAGGCTACATCTCATTAAATGTGCACTTGCTATTTTCTCTACCTGGAATGCTCTCCACTAGGTGTTTGTATAATTTATGCCCTACTCAATGTGACCTGTCTGGCCACCTTATCTTTTAGAATTCCTCCTCAAACCCCACCATTACTCCTTATTCCTTAGCCTTGTTTCATTCTCATAGCTCTTATCACTCACTCATCATTCACTTCGAGATATATATATTACACACCTCCAACTACAACATAACTTCAGAAGGCAGAAGAACTATTTTACCACTGTGAACTGAACTCTCAGAATAATACCTGGGGAAGAGTAATCACTTGAAAAATATTTTTGAACTAATAAATGAATAAATAAATGCATGCAAGTGCATCAAGACTCCTGACATAGAATTTAAGCACCTAAATCCAGCAATGCCTGATTTCTTCTCCAATTTCTCAGTTACACAGCCAATACATTTTCAGTTCTTTCTTGTATCTGTGTTCAATTTCCTGTAACTCACAGCTAAAGGACTTGCGCTGGCTTGCAACAGCTGATGAGAAGTGACTGCGTGCATTTCTCCCCACTTCCAACTTCAGCAATATTAACTTGAAGCTGAGCATGATGGCAGTATTTATACCATGGAAATCACCAAACACAACAAATCAGGGCCCTTTTTTTCCTGGATAACTAGTCATTAAACATTTACCAGCATACCACTCTCTGTCTACAGCTGTGTTTGACTAGTTCCAGTGATCCTTCCTGCTACTTAATCCAATATGAGAGCTGGTACTGTTACAAGTACTAAGCAAGATTGTAGATTCTGAAGTCTCCCTCCTGAAGTATTTCACATTTTAGTCTTCATTATGCTCTCTGCAGGAATATAGAGCTAGTCAATTATTACTCTTTTATGGGACAAATCTCCAATATTTGAAGAAAAGTCTTTTTTTCATCATTCTCTTCCTTAGTCCTCATCTCTATTTAATTTCCAGGCTAACTATAGAAAATTATCTCCATTTGTCCATATATTGGCTTATAGACATGAAAAAGAAAACAACTTTATGTGATAGGGATGACTCCATTTTGTGGGGGTGTTGTGTGGTCATAAGAGACTCCAATAAAGGGGATTCTTTTGAACAAAACCTTCAATTATGAGAAGGAGATGCTACAAAAAACACTGGAGACACAGCATTCCAAGCAGAAGAAACAGTAATAAAACAGAGCCCTTAAGGCAAGGGTGAGTTTGGCCTGTCTGAAGAAAATAAAGAAGGTCAATGTGGCTGATAGTACAAAATAAGCCAGAGAGGAAGTGAGGAGCCAGATCATGGGGCTTAAAAGCTATAAGAAAATCTTATTGGTTATATTCTAAAGCCATTGGTAAGCTACTGGGTGGTTTTCAGTAGGAGAATAATGTGATTGGATTTATGTTTTAAAAACATCATCCTGATTACCATGTGGAATATAGATTATCAGGGTGTTCTGGTTACCTAGTGTTTCTCTGACAGGAATATACCACAAATGGGATGGCCTTAACAAACAGGAGTTTATTCTCTTACAGTTTGGAGGCTTTAAGTCCAAGTTCAAAGTGGCAGGCTCTAGGGGCTGGGTGAAAGCCCCTCAACCTTGGGTTCCAGCTCTGTCTCCTGCTCCTGGCCCACTGGAGCTAGAGGCTTTTCTTCACTCAGACAGCTG
The DNA here is from genome assembly GCF_000298275.1 of Orycteropus afer afer. Classification (NCBI taxonomy): domain Eukaryota; kingdom Metazoa; phylum Chordata; class Mammalia; order Tubulidentata; family Orycteropodidae; genus Orycteropus; species Orycteropus afer. The sequence goes on from NW_006922041.1 coordinate 994,363, forward strand.
CTGGCTGATGAAGTGGACAAATTCAAGATTGAGAAGTAAAAAGGCACAGTCCCAATGTTACCAAACCACATGACAGGCCATTAATTTAAGCCTATTGTAAGTGCCAAGGTCGGCAGAGCATGGCAGGCTGTTGCGTAATGACATGGCTATATGCAGGGTCCCTGAGTGCCATAAACTGGAGACTTATTCCCCAAAGCTTCTGCTTATATACAGGAAGCAGACACATTCTCTAAGGCAGCTGCTGAGATGCTCACAGTAGATCCCACCATGGAGTTGATTACCAGTCTTATCATGGGGAATACTATATCCAGCTGCCCAGCCATTCAACCAGGCCCAACCAAGTTGACACACAAACTGAACTACCACATAGGGTCAAGAATGGAAGCTAGGGTATAAATTTGAAATTTTCAAGAGAGAGATGCAGTTTTTTTTTTTTTTTTTTTTTTTAATCATCAGTGGAGCTAGCTATATTTCAAAGGGCACATTTTGAACACTGAGCCAGTAGGACTTAAGGGTGGATTAAGTGAAAATAAAGGGAATAATTAAGAAGGATTCATTTGTTGGGAATATGTGCAACTGAGTTGATGGTGATGAGATTAACTGAGATGAAAAATAATGCTGTGGAAAATGGCAGAATAGGCAAACAAGTTACACAGATCCTCTTCAACAAAGAAGAGAGAAACTAATTGACAGAGATACAGAAAATAATCCTGGAGCCCTGAGCTTTGAAAGGAAATATACAGAAGTAGATTAGGCACCAACTAGTCAAAGAACCTGAATGAACACAGTGAGAATAGAGACAGATGGAGCTACAAACTGTCAGCTGCTCTGATGGATCCAACAGCCTGGATATTTCCAAGTGGTGCTGGAACCTGAGAATTGACCTAAAGATCAGTCGTGTCACCAAGGGCTACAGGGATGACTGCACTGGTGTCCAATGACTAGGAAGGGAAACAGCAAAGAGGGATACAACCTGAGCTATGTACTTTTGGCTGTCTGGAGGGCACATTCATTTTGACAGCATTCTCATTCGGGTTCCAGGGACCTAAGAACAGGCTCCATTTGCCAAGAACAGCAGAGACACACAGAAGGCTGACAACAGGAAAGGAGGCAGTAGTGAGTGTATAAGTGCTGCCAACCAGTGAATAGAGGAGCACAGTACCCTGCTTACTTAGATAACATCTGAACAAAACAAAGAAAATGAAAATCTTGGGCAAATCAACCCAACATACAATCACCAATTAAATATAAATGCAAAATCATCACAATGTCTCAGAAACAGCAAAGCATCATAGTTCACACAAAGAAGCAAGATAAAGCAGGAGAAACAAGGGACCAGAATACAAACCTAGAACACATCCCTGAGGAAGAAGCGGCATTGGAATATCCTGATAAAGAATTCAAAATAATTATATTTAGGTACATTCACTGGACTGAGCAACAGATCAAGGAATACACTGACAAAATTGAGGAAAACACAGAGAAAACTCTAGAACAATTTCAAAAGAGAATACAAGAATAAAATGACCAGATTAATGAAAAATTATAAATGATATAAAATCTACAGACAGAAATCCAGATGATTAATACTAATTTTTCAGAAATAGATAACACTTTGAATGGGCAAAGGGATAGAATTGAATCAATGGAAGACAGAATTAGTGATACTGAAGACAAATATCTGAATACTTCTTTGGAAAGAGGTCAATTAGAAAAAAGATCAAAACAAAATGAAGAAAGCCTAAGGTTCATGTGGGATACCACCAAAAGGAGTAACCTACGTGTCATCAGAATTCCAGAACAGGACAAATAAAGCCACGGAGAAAACTGTCAAATATTTGTTGGAAGATAATTTCCCTGGTATGATGAAAGATGAGAATATATCCATTCAAGAAGTCCAACCACCCCAAACAGTATAGACCCCAAAAGAAAGTCACCAAGACATATCATCATCAAACTCACCAAAACCGAAGACAAAGAAAGAATCCTGAAAGCAGCATGGAAAAATGAAGAGTTACTTACAAGGGGCAAAAAATAAGACTAAGTTCGGATTTCTTAGCAGAAACCATGCAGGCAAGAAGACAATGGGATGGTATATATAAAATCCTGGAAGAAAAAAATCCAATCAAGAATTGTATTGAAAACAAAAAAAATCAAACTCATTGCTATTGAGTTGGATCTGACTCATAGCGACCTGTTCTTGGGTTTCCAAGGCAGTATCACTAAGGAAGTAGATTGCCCAATTTTCCTTCCAAGGAGCAGCTGGTGTGTTTGAATCTCCAGCGCTCTGGTTAGTAGTCAGGTGCCTTAGGCACTACACTACCAGAGCTCCTGGTACTTAGCAAAATTGTCACTCAAATATGATGGTGAAATAAAGACATTTCCAGATAAGCAGAAATTAAGGGAATTTGTTAAAACCAGACCAGCCTTACAAGAGATGCTAAAGGGAGTCCTTTGTACAGGGAACCAACAACAACAAACAGCAATCAACCATTAACACACATGATGACATAACCCAGAAACCAGCCCAATTATGGAAGTATCCAAAGTAAATAAGCCTATAAGATTGTAAACAGGAAAACAGAGACATCAATTGACAAATGAGGACAACTACAAATCAAACAGAGGGAAAAATTTACATAGTTACAGAACTTCTAAATGGTAGAGAAGTCAAGACAACTGCAAGATAGGATGGCATGTTCTAAATTTGGGAAGAAAATTATAAATCACATGGTAACCACAAAGAAAAATGATAAACCTTCACATCAAAATAAAAAAGAGGACAAGCAAAACTATTCAGCAAATACTAAAACAATAGCAATGAAGGAAATGATAACATGATTCATAAACAAAATGAGCTCAGCATACAAAAGACCTGTACAAAGAAATCTATAAATCACTGCTCCAAGAAACCAAAAGAGATCTACATAAATGGAAGAAAATACCATGCTTGTGGATAGGAAGATTGAAATTTGTGAAACAGTCAGTACTACCCAAAGCAATCTATACACTCAGTGTAATGCCAATCTTTAAGGGTATGGAAAAATCAATCACTAATTTTATATGGAAAAGAAAGAGACCTTGGATAAGCAAAGCACTATTGAAGAAGAAGGAGCTCTGGTAGCATAGTGCCTAAGGCACATGACTGCTAACCAGAAGGCTGGAGGTTCAAACCCACCAGCCACTCAAGAAGGTTGGGCAATCCTACTTCCGTAGTGCCTCAGAAACCCAAAGAGGGGTCGCTATGAGTCGGGGCTGACTTGACAGCAAATAACAACAACAACAACATTGAAGAAGAAGGATAAAATAGGAGGTCTCACACTCCCACATCTCAAAACTCATGATACAGCCACAGTAATCAAAACAGCCTGGTACTGGTACAATGACAGACACATAGACCAGTGGAACAAAATTGAGAACCCAGAAATAGATCCACTGACCTATGGTCAGCTGATTTTTGACAAAGGGCCGAAAGCCATTAAGTGGAGAAAAGGGGGTCTCTTTAACAAATGGTGCTGGTAAAACTGGATATCTACTTGCACAAAAATGAAACAAGATCCGTACCTCACACCATACACACAGACTGACTCCAGATGGATCAAAGACTTAAATATGAAACCTAAAACTATAAAGTTCTTCAAGGAAAAACTGGAGGCAAATTTAGGGGCCCTAAGATATGGCATCAAAGTGCCTAAGGCACTTGACTGCTAACCAGAAGGCTGGCGGTTCAAACCCACCAGCCACTCCTCGGAAGTAAGGTTGTGCAATCCTACTTCTGTAGTGATACTGCCTCGGAAACCCAAGGAGGGGTCGCTATGAGTCAGGGCTGACTCGATGGCACATGACAACAACAACAACAAGATACGGCATAAATAGACTGTCAAGAATAACCCAAAATGTGCAAACAGCAGAAGATAAACTAGATGAATGGCACCTTCTAAAATTAAACTTTTATGTGCTTCCAAAGACTACTCCAAAAGTATAATAAGAGAACCTACAGATTGGGATACAATATGCAGCAATGACATATCTGATAAGGGACTTATCTCTTAAATGTGTAGAAAGCTCCAATACCTCAACAACAAAAAGACAAACCCTTCAATTAAAAAAATGGGTAGAAGACATGAATAGACACTTCACCAAAGAGCATATTCAGGCAGCTAGCAAATACATGAAGAAATGCTCATGATCATTATCCATCAGAGATATGCAAATCAAAACAATAATGAGATACCATCTCATCCCAGCACTAAGGTCAAAGTTCCACAAAATAGAAAATAATAAATGTTGGTGAGAATGGGAGAGATTGGGACTCTCTCATACACTGCTGGTGGGAATGTAAAATAATACAACCACTGTGGAAAGCAATATGGTTATTACTGAAAAAGTAAAAAGGGAACCTACAGATTGGGAAAATATATTTGGCAACAACATATCTGACAAGGAACTTATCTCTAGAATTTATAGAAAATTCTAATACTTCAACAACAAAAAGACAAATAATCCAATTCAAAAATGGGCAGAAGATATGAATAGACACTTCACCAAAAAGAGTATTCAGACAGTCAACAAATATATAAAGAAAAACTCAGGTTCATTAGCTATTAGAGAGATGCAAATCGAAACAATGAGATACTATTGTGCCCCAGCTCTAATAGCAAAATTCAACAAGACAGAAAATAACAAATGCTGGCAAGGATGTGGAGAGATTGGGTCTCTCATACACTGCTGGTGGGACTATAAAATGATCCAACCACTGTGGAAAGCAGTGTGGCGATTCCTTAAAAAGCTGGAATTAGAAATACCATTTGACCCAGCAATCCAACTAATAGGCATATATCCTAAAGAAGTGAGAGCCAGGACAAGGATTGATATATACACACACCCATGTTCATTGCGGCACTGTTTACAATAGCAAAAAGATGGAAACAACCTAGGTGCCCGTCAACAGAAAAATGGATAAGCAAACTATGGTACAGAATGCTATGCAACATTAAAGAATATGTAGAATCTGCAAAACATTGCATAAAGTAGATGAACTTGGAGGACATTATGTTGAGTGAAATAAGTCAATCACAGAAGGACAAATATAGCATTAGTTCATTATTTTAAAAAGTCAAGGAAAGGTTTATACATGAAATGAAACTTTCTTTGTTGGTTACCAGGGGTGGAAGGTGAGGGGTGGGAACACCGCAAAAAACAAACAAACAAACAAACAAACAAACAAAAAAAAAAACCAGACTGATGCATGTCATTTTTGTTTTATGTGTTTCATTGTACATACATTATATTTCAATAAGATGTATTAAAAACAATAATAATGGGGTGGAGCAGGTTTGAGAAGGACCTGGGTCCCTGCTGCCAGAGAAATGGAATAGTAATTCCTTCCAAATACTTTTAGCAGAAAACAATTCCCTGGGCGTTAAGAGAACAGATTTCTACTTCTAGGTTTCTTGTTGACTATATGAGTGATCCTAGGTACTCCACACATCCACCCCTCAAAGAAGTCTTGAGAGTTTTTATTCTTTATGTGAGAGGACTAGTTCAGGTTGTTTCTAAGTTTCTTCTCAGTTCCTTTCTTATTGCTAACAATATCTTCTTTTCACAGCCCTACACTCACAGGATCTTGTTTTACCACAAAGAAGAAAAGTCCTTGTTCCCAAAGTCACAGCTGAAAGTGCTCTCCCTTGCCCCCTCACTTTAACTGCATTATTTTTCATTTTCCTGCCTTTGCCAGACAGCAGACTAAATAACAATTTATATGCATGTATTTCATAGCTTTTCAAGCTGCTTAAGTTCATCCCTTTAAAACAAAAACTTGAATAGCTTGCTTTACTCAGATTAAGTCTCAAAACATGGAACATACTAGTATTATTAGGAAGTCTCTATATATGTATTAGGGACTCTGAAGGCACAGTGGTTAAAACACTCAGATGCTAACCAAAAGGTCAGCAATTCAAATCCACCAGCTTCTCTGCCAGAAAAAGATGTGGCAGTCTGCATCCATAAGGATTTACAGCCTTGGAAATCCTATGGGGCAATCCTACTCTGTCCTAAAGGGTCACTGTGAGTCATAATCAATTCTACAGCAATGGGTTTGGTTTGGTTCCTTGGTATATGTATGTGGGAGTCTTATACAGTTCTCATTAAAGTTCTTTCTCTAGTGATCAAAATTTTCCAAACAAAAGAAATGGTAAATCATTTATAAAGAAGAAGGAGGGTGAAAGCAAACATAGTAAGAAAGATTAATGCTCCCCCCTTTAGGAGTAATGTGCTGCCTGCCTGAAAAAGAACTGAGTACTGTTTCTAATAATGCTTCCATTAATCAAAACCTTGATAATGAGTCAAAGAAGCTAATGGATATTAGCATATTGCTGTATTTTCTCCTTTGTTGGCATGAGGGACAAGCCCAGGGTCTCTATTCTTATCATTCTCTCTGTCCCAAAATATATCCAGGGGCAACTACTCCAGTAATTCCCCAGTAGGGTTCTGCAGGCCACACACCAATGTGGAAAGAAGTTTCACAGAAGACAAAATTCTCTCTCTGTTAATACATATAGAAAACCTTGCATATTCTATACTCTTTCTGGAGATCAACAAAACATATTACCTCACAGTAAAGAGATCTATCTACTCTTATTTAATGCAAACTTTCTAGGAGCTCTGGTGGAGCAGTGGTTAAAGAATTTGGCTACTTACCAAAGGGTCAGAGGATCAAACCCACTATTGCTCCAAGAGAAAGATAAAGCAATCTCTTCTGTAAAGATTTATAGCCTTGGAAACCCAACAGACAGTAGTCCTCCCCCCCCACCTTGGTTTAATGCAGACTTTCTGAAGTTACTTTGAATTACTTTGCTATCTGTTTTTGGTTTTTTTTTTTTTGACCCTATAACCATCTAGATTATACTTTGAGAAATGTTGAGCTACTTTGTTCTTACAGAGTCTCTGAAGGTTTATGTGATTAGAATTCCACAAAGTTTCTATAGCAAGGTGTTTATGCCATCTTTTCCGGGCACAGTGCCTGGCACAGAACTTGTGCCAAGTTGGTCTCAAGAAAGACTAACTCAATTTCAATACATTATTTCTAACAATCTGCCTGTTGGTGAAGTGGATTTAATACTTCTCAGTTTCAGCCAAAGTGTTAGCCATTTGCCCAAACAGCCTAACTGATCCTCCATTTGGGGTCTATGTTCTAGAACACATTTTGAGCTCTCAGCTTCAAGAAAATTCCATGTCGTTATTTCTCAGCTTAAAACCTAGAATAATTTTTTACTTATTTAAAACCTACCATTTTTAAGCTGCATGGAATCTTCTCTGGCCTTAATTGTTATAAATTGTTCATTTAGTTTAGAAGAAAGGATGCCATTTTAAAGTTTCCAGCTGGCTTCTTTGAAAGCGGCTCATCACGGAGCTGTTTCTCTCTTCTGGGAAGAATCACTTGCTGGGATGTAGAGGCTCACCAGACTTGTGGGAACTGTGTGATCCTGACAAGCTGCTGAGTGGAGCTGCTAGCTGTGGAGGAAGCTGGTTAATTACTATGGTTCAAATGGGCCTTTGGAAGACAAAGGGATGGAAACCAACACTTCCCTTTTGGAGAAGTTATTAGAAATTCCCTGATAAATTAAAATGGCTCCACAAGTGGTTTGCTATCAGAGAAAGGGTCTCAAAAGGGGGAGTTTCTGCTTATGATGATGGAAAATTTGTCAATATTGGTGATGGTTATATAGTACAATTGATATAATTGGTGTCACTGAGTTGTACACATGACAAATGTTGAACTGGCAAATGGTAAAGTGATCACACACAGACTTGAACCTCCAGGAACATCAGCCCAGCATAGAATGTGGGTACGTTATACTCTGTGGCACTAATTTTGAGTAGTTGCACCATGTGGAAATAAAAGAAGCACCTATGAGTCAAAACCTGGAAACTTTAGTGGAAAGATAAATTTTCTAATTCTTTCTATATTTCTGTCTCACTGATTTATTTGGCTTAAGTAAGCCCCTAATGCCTTGTGAATTTGTGCCAGGGCTTTGGGTCACTAATAAAATATTGAAAAGACATATGATTTTATTTAATATTTGTTCATATTTTATTTTCAAGGCCCCCCATTAATCTCTAGGATATCATACCCCCTCTCAGCCTTTGTCATTATAGCTTCAGAAGTCCATGAGTCTTATTCATAGACCCTGACGTTTGCTTGGATCATTTTAGACATCATGTTTCCTACTGAAATAATTTTCTTTTTTTCATAATGGAGACAGTTAAGAAACTAGGGAATCAGGAACAGAAGGATAATCCTGGTACTGGGGAAAATGCAGATAATTTCCAAATTCCTTTCTGGGTTATGTAATGTAAAAGATTTTTAAATACCAAAGGAAAATATGTCTTTGCCATTTTCTCTAACATTAAGCACAAATCTCTACACATGTTGTTAGGTGTTGTTGACTTAGTTTGGACTCATAGTGAATTATGTACAAAAGAAAAGCACTGTCCTGTCCTGCACCATCCTCACAATCGTTGTTATAATTAAGCACATTGTTTTAGTCACTGAGTCAATCCATCTCATTGAGGGTCTTCCTCATTTTTGTTGACCCTCTATTTTCCCAAGCATGATGCCCTTCTCTAGGGACTTGTCCCTCCTAATAACACATCAAAAGTATATGAGATGAAGTCTGGAGAGATTGAGAGGTTCCGGCAAGATGGCAGACTAGGCAGAAGGACTGCACAGACTCTCTTCAACAAAGAAAAGGGAAACCAATTAACACAGACACAGAAGATAATCTTGGACCCCTGAGCCTTGAAGGGAAGG
>NW_006922041.1:1010920-1016867 GCF_000298275.1 Orycteropus afer afer
CATTCTGCCTGTACTTCTTCCGAGACAGATTTGTTCCTTCTTCTGGAAGACCATGCTAAGTTCAATATCCTTCACCAACATCATAATTCAAAGGCATCAATTCTTATTAGCCTTCCTTATTCATTGTCTAGCTTTCAGATGCATATGAGGTGATTAAAAATGTCATGGCACACAGCCCTCAAGATGATAACTTTGCTTTTTAATATTTGAAAGAGGTCTTTTGCAGCAGATTTGTCTATTGTAATACATCATTTTACTTCTTGACTGTTGTTTCCCAGGACATTGATTGTGGATCCAAGTAAAATGAATTCCCTGGTATCTTCAATCTTTTCTCTATTTATCATGATGGTGCTTATTGATCCACTTGTGGGGATTTTTATTTTCTTTATGTTGCAGTGTAATTCATAATGAAGGTGTAATCTTTGATCCTCATCAATAAGTACTTCACTTTCAGTAAGCAGGGTTGTCCCATATGCATATTGCTGGGTTTCAATGAGTCTTCTTTCAGTACTGATGCCATGCACTTCTTCATATAGTCCAACTTCTTGGAATACTTGCTCAGCATACAGATTGAACAAATATGATGAAATGGTGAAATGATACAACCATGACAAACACCTTTCCTGATTTTAAACCACAGTCTCCCATCGCTGTTAGAATGATTGACTCTTGCATATAATAGATATTCAAAAACAGGGCAATAACAGAATTTTGTCCATATAGAAGGTAAAAACAAGCAAACCACTATAGGATGAATGTATAGGGACATTCACCTATGTTCAATTTTATTCTGTGCCAGGCACTTTGCTAAGTGTTTATTTATGCTCTCTTTCACAAATCCTCACAGCAATGCTCATGTAACAATGGTACCAGTGTATACTCAAAGCATTGCACACATTAGTGATGGTATATGGCTACAAAGTAGCAGAGCTGACAATTTGAACACAATACCATTTAAATTCAGAACTCCAGCTCTTAATAACTTCATTGTGATGCTTCTTTTGTATAAATTGGTATTAACCTTGCCAATCCCATGGAGTGATCTAAATCAGAATAATTTTAAGGATGTATGTATGTATGTATTTAAATTTAGATACATATATAAATATTGTCATATTTTGAAAAATCAAATAAGCAAATTTTTAGGTTCAACTGTAAGTTACACATCTATCTTTACTCCCATCACTCTGAAAGTTATCATTCCTGTTCATTTTTCCAACATTGATGGTAGATAATATAGATTTTCTATACTATTCTCTAGTATATGAACGGGAGCTCTGGTGGCCTAGTGCCTAAGGCATTTGACTGCTAACCAGAAGGCTGGTAGTTCAAATTCACCAGCCGTTACTTCAAAGGAAGATTGGGCAATCTACTTCCATAAACATACTGCCTCAGAAACCCAAGGAGGCATTATTATGAGTTGAATCAACTTGATGGCAGTGAGTTTGGTTTTGTTTTTTTGGCAGTGTATGAATAGAGAAAAGTAAAAATGCCCAGCCTAATAAATCAGCACTGCTTGAAGATGATTTTTTTTTTTTTCTTTTTGCCTAAAAGAGTTGATATGCTCACAAGAGGGAAATGGTCATTTCTTCCTAGGAAAGTTGCTGTAATTAAGTGGACTGCTCCAAGATCATGATGAATTCAGCTTCTGGTTTGGACATCCCAGGTAAGTTCCAATCTTCAATGACTTCACTTCCCCTTCTGGAGCATGAGGGCTGTAACTAAATACTGAAATACTGTCTAGCACTGAAATATTGAAGACCTAGGCTAAACATATATTACTTAAGGGATCAATAGGCAGCTGATTTCTGGACAAGTTTTCCTGCTATTTCCAGATGATAAATTCTAAGTGAAGAAATAGGTATTAGATGAAGTTCTTAGTATCTTAGAAACTTGTTGGTTTCTACTTAATTCCATTATTGTCAAAGAACATTATATGATTATGAGTAAGAATAAGGCATACGTGCATTTGAAAAGAATGTGCATTCTGATACTATTGGTAGATTGTTCAATAAATGTCAATTGTTGTGTGTTGTTATGTGCCGTCAAGTCAGACCCAACTCATAGCGACCCTCCTTGGGTTTCCAAGGCAGTATCATTACAGAAGTAGATTGCCCCATCTTCCTTCTGAGGAGTGGCTGGTGGGTTAGGTGAAATTAATCAACAGTGCTGTTTAAACCTTCTATATCCTTACCAAGGAGCTCTGGTAGTGTAGTGCCCAAGACACTTGACTGTTAACCAGAAGGCTGGTGGCTCAAACCCACCAGCCACTCCTCAGAAGGACTGTTAGGCAATCTACTTCTGTAGCGATACCACCTCAGAAACCCAAGGAGGGGTCACTATTAGTCGGGTCCAACTTGACAGCACATAACAACAACAACATATCCTTACTGGTTTATAGCTACGTATTTTCTTAATTACTCAGAAGCCTCCAACTATAATAACAATTTCTCCATTTCTCTTTTCAGTTTGATCAGTTTTTGCTTCAGATGTTTTGAAGATTTATTGCTAAGTGCATAAAATTTAGGATAGTAATGTCTTCTTGGTGAATTCACCCCTTTATCATTATATCCCTCTTTATTTCTGTTAGTATTTCTTATTTTGAAATCTACTTTTCCTGATAATAACTTAGTTCCAGATTTTTTTATTAGTGTTTGCAGAGTATATAATATTTTTCTATCTTTTTATGCTCAACCAAAGTCTTTACAAATTGTTTTTCCTACAGACAAGATATAATTGGGTTAACAAAAGGGTTGGCAGTTTGAACCCACTCATTAGGACCTCAGAAGAAAGGACTGGCAACCTACCTTTGAAAGTATAATCAAGACGCATTGATAGTTACTAGTGATTGGAATGAGGAAGTTGGAAATAAAGAAGGATCAATGGTTGGAAAACATGGCCTTGAAGATAGAAACAACACTGTATATCACATGAGGTAATTTTGTAAGACCAACATCTTATTTATTACAAATATCATTTCAACAATGTAAACAGTGACTACGTACATGGACCTCACTGTATGGAATTGACTATACCTATACAAAGAGATGATGTGGAAAGAAGTGATGGAGAAGCTCAAAATCATCTGCCAAAAAAAAAAAAAAATGCCAGTAGGTGACCATGGAATACATCATCAATTGCTCATGTGCAAGTTCAAGTTGAAGCTGAAGAAAATTAAAGAAAGTCCATGACAGCCAAAATATGATCTTGAGAATATCCCACTTGAATTTAGAGACCACATTAAAAATAGACTGAATTCACTGAACTCCAATGACTGCAGACCACATCAGTCCTGTGATAACATCAAGAATATCATACACGAAGAACACAAATGGTCATTAAAAGGACAGGAAAGGAAGAAAAGACCAAAACATATGTCATGAGAGACCATGAAACTTGCTCTTGAATAAAGAGTAGCCAAAGAGAAAGCTCTGGTAGCATAGTGGCTAAGGCACTTGACTGCTAACCAGAAGGCTGGCGGTTCAAACCCACCAGACACTCCTCAGAAGGAAGGTTGGGCAATCTTACTTCCGTAGTGATACTGCCTTGGAAACCCAAGGAGGGGTTGCTATGAGTCTGGTCCGACTCGACGGCACATAACAACAACAACAACAAAGAGAAAGGAAGAAATGTTGAAATAAAATCGCTAAACAGAAGATTACAAAGGGTGGCTTAAGAAGACAAAGTAAAATATTATAATGAAATGTACATGGACCTGGAATTAGAAAACTGAAAGGGAAGAACAAGCTCAACATTTCTCAAGCTTAAAAAACTGAAGAAAAAGATAAAGCCTCGAATTGCATTATGGAACGTTTCTATGGGCAAAATACTGAATGATGCAGGAAACATCAAAAAAGATAGAAGGAATATGCAGTCGCTGTACCAAAAAGAATTAATCAATGGTCAACCATTTCAGGAGGTAGCATATGATCAAGAACCAATGGTTCTTGAAGAAATAAAAGCTGCACTGAAGGAATTGGTGAAAAACAAGGCTGAATTGATGAAGTACCCATTGAAATGTTTCAATCAACAGATGCAGTGCTGCAGGCAATTATTCAACTATGCAAAGTAATTTGGAAGACATCGACGTGGCCAAGAAAATAGAAGATAGCCATATTTTTGCCCATTCCAAGAAAGGTGATCCAACAGTATGTGGAAATACTGAACAATATCATTAATATCAGACACAAGTAAACTTTTCTTGAAGGCAATGCAGAAACAGTTACAGTAGCATATTGAAAAGGAACTTATAGAAATTCAAGCTGAATTCAGAAGAGGACATGGAATGATGGATATCATTGCTAATGTCATATAGATCTTGGCTGAAAGCAAAGAATGCCAGAAAGATGTTTACCTATACTTTATTGACAGTCAACTGTGTGGATCATGACAAATTATGGATAAAGTTGTGAAGAATGGGAATTCCAGATCACTGTATTGTGTTCATGAGGAACCTGTACATAGACCAACAGGCTGTTGTTCGAACAAAACAAGGGATATTTCATGGTTAAAATAGGAAGGGTGTGTGTCAGGGTTTTATCTTTCTCCATACTTATTAAATCTGTACACTGTGCAAATAATCTGAGAAGCTGTACTATATGAAGAAGAACAGAGCATTAGGATTGGAGGAAGACTTGTTAATAACCTGCCATATGCAAATGACACAACCTTGCTTACTGAAAGTGAAGAGGACTTGGAGCACTTACTGATGAAGATCACAGACTAGAGTCTTCAGTATGGATTACACTTAAAGAAAACAAATATCTTCACAACTGGGTTAATAAGCAACGTAAGCAACATTATGATAAATGGAGACAAGACTGAGATTGTCAAAGATTTCATGTTACTTGGATCCACAATCAACACCCATGGAAGTAGCCCTCAAGAAATCAGATATTGTATTTCACTGGGAAAATCTGCTGCAAAAGACCTCTTTAAATTGTTAAGGAGCAAATATGTCACTTTGTAGACTAAGGTGCACCTGACCAAAGACATGGTGTTTTCAATTGCCTCATATGCATGTGAACTTTAGACAATGAATAAGGAAGACAGAAGAACAATACAATTGATGCCTTTGAATTGTACTGTTGGTGAAGAATACTGAAAATACTGCCAGAAGAATGCTTTTTTCAACTGGCTCATTATGAATGGAAACACTGGACAACAAATAAAGAAGAATTATGGTGTTGAAGAATGTTGAATATACTATGGACTGCCAGAAGAATGAACAAATCTGTCTTCAAATAAGTACAGCCAGAGTGCTCTTGGAAGCAAGGATGGAGAGACTTTATTTCAGGTACTTTTGGTCATGCAGGAGGGACAAATCTCTGGCGAAGGACACTATACTTGGAAAAGCAGAGGGCCAGTTGAAAAGAGGAAGACCCTCAATGGAATGGATTTACACAGTGACTACAACAGTGGGCTTAAGCATGGCAATGGCTGTGTGGATGGCACAGGACTGGGCAGTGTGTTCTGTTGGATCTCTGTGAATCAGAACACTTGAAGCCACCTATAGCAACAGTAACCTCCCTCCAACACTTTTCAACAGTTTCAAGAGTTTAATTTTAACTTTATTATCTTTTTCTACTTGCAGGTTTCTGTACATTGATGTCTTTCGTTATTGTGAAAAAATCGTGGCCATTATATATTCAAACATTTCTTCTGCTCTGTTCTATTTTCAACTTTTCAGATCCCAATTACATGTATGTAATACATGTATGTATTACATGGGCTGAAGAGAAGATTTCAAAGAGCAGCTTGAGTTGACAAAGCCAATTACTATAATGAAATGTGCAAAGACCTGGAGTCTGAAAACCAAAAGGGAAGAAAACTCTCGGCATTTCTCAAACCGAAAGAACTGAAGAAAAAATTTAAGCCTCGAGTTGCAATATTGAGAGATTCTATGGGCAAAATATTGAATGATGCAGGAAACATCAAGAGAAGATGG
>NW_006922041.1:1017237-1027152 GCF_000298275.1 Orycteropus afer afer
CACCACAACAATTACATGTATGTGGACAATCTGGTATTGTTCCATGGAGCTTAAATGCTCTATTTGTTTTTTACTCCCCACCCCCCCCCCACTCTTTAGTGTGTGTGTGCTTTAATTTGTGTAATTTCTATTGACCTATCTTTCAGTTCACCAGTTGTTTAGATGGCTTTGCTAAGTCTCTTACTGAGTCAGTTAAATCAAATCTTTGTCTCTAGTAGCTTTTGTATTAATTTACCATTGATGCTGCAAGAAATTACTATAAACTTATTGTTTGTTGCTGTTAGGTGCTGTCAAGCTGGTTCCAACTCATAGCAATCTTATGTACAACAGAACAAAACATTGCCCAATCCTACACCATCCTTACAAGCATTTCTATGTTTGAACCCATTGTTGCAGCAATTTTGTCAATCCATCTAATTGAGGATCTAAACCAAAAAACCAAACTCACAGAGATTCAACTCATAGTAACTCATCCTTGGGTTTCCCAAGTGGTATGTCTATGGAAGTAGATTGCCCAATCTTCCTTAAAACTTATCATCTATAGTTCTGGAAGACAAAAACATAAAGTTGGTCAATAAGGATGTGGTCCTTCTGAAGGTTCTACGGGTCAATATGTTCCTTTGCCTTTTCTAGTTTCTTTGTGTACCTGCATTCTTTGGTTCGAACCACTTCCTCTATTTTCAAATTTATCAGCATAGCATGTTCAAATCTTGCTATCCCTGACCTTTGCTTCTGACTCTGATCCTACTACCCACCTCTTAAAATTATAATTACCTTGAACCCACCTGGATAAATCAGAATAATCTCCTCCTCTCAAGATCCCTAACTTAATTGCGTTTGGAAAATCCCTTCTCCAGGTTAGGTTTTGGGCTTAGTACATAGATATTTTGAGGAGTCATTATTCTGCCCACCAAACACTATTTTATATACTTAGCATTTACATTAAATATTTCTTCTAATTTCCCACTCTGCTGAAATTGTCTTATGTTCATGAAAATTTATATTATTTCTATTAAATCCTTTAAAATGTTAATTTATTTTAAAGTCTATATCTGAAAGTTGAAGTATCAAGGCTATTCTGTATCTGTTTCTTTTGATCATTTTACTTTTTGTTTTACTTGCTTCTTTGTATGTCTCATTATTTTTGCTTGAATGCTAGGCATCTTGTGTAGAACATGAGGTACTTAGCTGAATAGCATTTATAATCAGAAATTAACATGTTTCTTCTCATGCAATAAGTGTGGAGGATTAAGTCAATGTAGTCAGTTCAGTGTCTGAATCTGTACAATATTTTATCAACTGGTGTCATATCTCCGGGGTTTATATACAGTTCCTGGTGGTGCTCAGTTACTAGCCAAAAAGTTGATGGTTTGAACACATCAACAGGAGCCTTGGAAGACAAGCTTGATGACCTTTTGAAAGGTCATGGCCTTGAAAATCTTATGGAGCAGTTCCACTCTGCACAGATAGGGTCACCATGAGTTTGATTAAATTTGACAGAAAACAACAATAATGACAATATTTTCACACAGAGAGCTAGAAGGATCTTTCTAATATGCTAATCTAATCAAATTACTTACCTGCTAAAAAATCTTTCAGTGGCTCCTTCTGGCTCAGAAAAGACAGGAATATTCTAGTTACTATTGCAACATAACAAACCACAGCAGAAAAGTGATGTAAAACCACCATTTTAATATTTATAGATATGTAGATTAAGATTTCAGAAGAAATTACAGTGGGAACAACTTGCCTCTGCACCAGAATTTCTAGGATTTCATTTGAAAAGGATCAAAGGCTAGTGGTGAGCCAGTGGTTAAGGGCTGGTATCATCTCAAGAAGAATTCACTTACATATCTCATAATTCATATTGATTGCTGGCTTGATATCAGTCAGTGAGTAACCAGAATACCTATATTTAATCTCTCTTTGCAATTTCTTTGCATAACATAGTTAAGACTTCCTCACTGCATGGTGGCTGGGTTTCAAGAGAAGTGTCCTCAGAGTGTAAGGCAGAAGGGTATGACATTTTTATAATCTAGTCGCAGACACCACAAATGCCCCCCTAAGTGTAAGGGGAAGGGCCATTGACTTTCATTTGATGGGAGAGATAGTAAGGTCATATTTGTGAAGGCATGTGGGAGAAGAGATATTTTTTCAGTCATCTCTGGAAAATATAATCTACTACAAGTTGTTTAAGGCCTTTCATTATTTGAGTCTCACTTAACGCTTCCATGACACTGCCACCACATGCCTCGACATCTTCTTTCCAGACATACTGAACTTTTTTTGCCAAAAAATCTACCGCTTTATTGACTTTTCCATCACATCCTCACACTCTCCCATCTTTTTCTGGATAACATCCTCCTAGATACTCTTCCTTATTTCCTACCCCTCTTCCAAGTCTGGGTTGTACCCCACATTCATTATTTTGAGATTACCAAAAATCATGCTTAGTGTATGGTAAATAATCAATTGTTGCATAAAAGTAGAAAACTATTAATGTTCTTTTCACTGTGGTATTTCTTGTGGCTAGAATAGCAGTGGCACAAGGAGGGTGCCTAAAACATTTTTTGGAAGAATAAACTACTGTACCTTTTTGGCAAACTATTGAGGTTCGGTTAGAGAATTCATGAGGTTAAGCAGAGCACTTTGAGAAAGTTCCATGTTTGACGTTTCACTGTTAACCATTTCTAATTGAACTCTTCAGAGCTAAATCATGAGTTTATACTAGCATACCAAGGCTTCTTGCAAGTTGATTCTTTCCATCTCAGAGTCAATCAATATGCTCACTTTCAAAGCAAAAAAAATCTAAAGTGGTCTTATAAGAACTTGTCAAAGAGCATCCAAAAATTGCTGGTAGAAACTCTGGTAAGGATTGAAAAGGAGAGATTATGTGGGTATTCCTCTCTCAAACTGGGTAACAGTGTTATGTGAGCTTCTTAGTCTTCCTGTAAATATTGCTATGGTAACTGAAAGGTAATTAACTGTTTATCACACACACACACACACACACACATATTCTCACACAGTTTTAAGTTGGAGTTCTTTCTCTGCAACAGCTGGTAAACATAAGGAAAGGGAATCAATTTGCAGACTGTTCTTAAAATTATATATTTGAAGTCTTCCATTGTGAATCTTCTGGGAAAATAAAATATTTTTTTCTATGAACAGGCATTACTGAAAATGACCATATCTCTAACTGCTCTTTAAAAATTCTCTTCCATTCCTCCCTTAAAATTAGAATTTGGGTTTAGAGATATATCTTGTAGTTTGAGCTAAACCATTGACACAGAGGTTTAATGTAAAGTAATAAAGATAATAAAAGCCATACAAATGGTGAACTTGTCTTTAAGGAAATACTCAAAGAAACAAAATTTTCTTTCAGCTAGAGGTCATAATGACTAATTGTTTTCTTTCTGTACTCTGACATACTCCTTAGCTCTAATCTGAAAAGGGAGAGGACAAGTCAGATAATGAATGAGAGCAAAATGCTTATTTTGGTCTTAATCTATATTATTTCATAAGGAAAATTCTAAAGCCTATTGTGCATTTTATTCACATAATTTCACAACATATTTGTATATAATAACTTTCCACCCATATGTAATTATGCCTTATTTATGCATAATCAAAAGAGACAGTTGGAAGAAAAACAAGTTCATTTTAAGATCTGCAATCGAGATTAAGAAGGGTCTAATTAATATTTTTAAGGCAGAGTGAAGTCTTTCGCAATGCATATTTTATAATTATGTCACTTAAGTTTCTTGATGCACAACTTTTGAGAAAAAAATAAATAAACTTTTGAAACAATTATGTAGTTACCAGAATATCTATTTTGTCTTGTTTAAAGGCACATGGCAATGGATGTTTCTAATGCAGGCAGAACCTAAGCTAACCCAATATTTATCAAATGCTAACACAAATCATAGATCAAATGAGTTTAAAGAGCATATTTTAGGAATTGTGCTAATGTGTTTCTCAGCAAGGGGCTGAGCTCCTTGATCACTTCTCTCCAGGAAGTCAAGCCTGGTGTTATATACTAGCAGGGAGTAGATTTGAAGAAGACAAGTCATTAAGACAGATGTAGGAAAGCTACTTTGTAAACTCTTGAAAGGAGTCATGATTGGAAATCTGAATGTGTAATATACTTCTCAATAAAACTCTAACAACCTTAGGTTATTACAGTTTATCCAGAGCCATATTAAACAGAAAACAGCAGTTTGGATGCTGCCTCCTGAGTGTGATACTTGATCATTATCTTGGAGGTTAAAGTAAGTAAATAAAGTTGCCACCTCCCTTTCCATTATTTTAGCTCCAGAGTTCCTATACCAACCTTTGCCTCCAAGGAAATAAGACTGCTCATTTGGACTCTTTAGATTCAAATGCCTGTAGGGAAGGAAAATAATGAGCTCCTGCAGCAACTCTGGGTGGTGCAAACAGTTAAGA
The DNA here is from genome assembly GCF_000298275.1 of Orycteropus afer afer. Taxonomy (NCBI): domain Eukaryota; kingdom Metazoa; phylum Chordata; class Mammalia; order Tubulidentata; family Orycteropodidae; genus Orycteropus; species Orycteropus afer. The sequence continues at coordinate 1,021,684 of NW_006922041.1, forward strand.
GCAAGCTACTAACCAAAAAGTTTGTACTGCAAACCCACCCAGAGGAACCTAGGAAGAAAGACCTAATGATCTGCATCTGAAACATCACAAACAGAATAACACTTGGAGCACAGTTTTACTCTGCAACATATGGAGTTGCCATGAATTGGAATTCACTCAACATCAATTGGTTTAGTTTTGGTTTTTGGTAACAATTCTATTGGCTTATAGTTTTATAGAAAGAGTTGAGGTTAAGTTTGATTTAATTAGAACAAGGGCACTACTCTCATTGGAAACACAATATGCAACATAACTCAGTATTGCTTCCTTTAGCCTCCAGAGTTACTGATGAAAACTCAGCTGACAGTAACACCTCATGCATAAGGGATCTTCCTGCATCTGAAAGCTCCTTTCTTGTCACATCACAGTCCTTTCATGCTTTGGGACTCATTAAGAGTTATGTTAATAGTCCTCACACTTTTGATTAAGGGAAAGTTTACAAATATACTCCTTTTTCTGTAGGATGAATGCAACGATAAACTCAATCAGGGTAGGGATGGGGAGTTAGTCAGTGTCCAGGGTCCCTGAAAAAATATCTCTGTCTCCAGCTTTCTCACCTCCAGGAAAAAAAAAAAAAATTAGTCACTCAGGAAAAGTTTTCTACTTTCCAACATGATAGCTTAAATCAAGGGTAATTTCTAATCTTTCTTATAATTCTGGCAGCACTACATAGTATTATTATTTTTATTCCTCCAGATGAGCTATCTAAGGACCTCAGTCATTTGCTCAAATCACAGTTCCAGAGTCTGGTCTTGAACCCAGGTCTGGCTAACTACAAAGTCAAAGTACATGATTCTGATACAATAAATTCCTTCAGGGTGGTCAAAAATTTTATAGAATATGGAACTGACTTGAGAAATGAATTGAAATTCATGGACTAACTCCTGGCTTAATAAAGTATTTCTCTCGGGGAATATGTTGTTGTGATGTGCTCTCGAGTTGGACCCGACTCATAGTGACCCCTCCTTGGGTTTAAGAGGCAGGATTACTACGGAAGTAGATTGCCCCATCTTCCTTCGGAAGAGTGGCTGATGGGTTTGAACCGCCAGCCTTCTGGTTAGTAGTCAAGTACCTTAGGCACTACACTACCAGGGAATATATTTGGATCTTAACAAGCACTATTTATCTATAGTAATCTTCCCAAATTTGGAAGTGAGTTTTTGACCTTTACAATTAGGAAAGAAATCTTTTCTGCAAGAGAAAATAGTAAAAAACTAATGGTCAGGTTTGTGATTCTCCAAGTCTACTGAAAGGATCCAGAAGACAAAATTCTACTTCCAAAAGCTGGTCCATTAAAATTAAAAATATAGATATGGGTTAGAGAGCTAGGAGTATGAGTGTGTTTTTCTTGGTTTTTGTAATGCTATTAAATTCCCTGCATGATAAAATATGCCAGTGTTTATTATGAAGTTTTAAATACTTAATGTATTATTAGCCCATTTAATCCTTATAATAATGTTGTGAGTTAATTCACTATCATTATCTTTGTTTTACAAATGAGGAAACTGAGTCCCTGAGGGGTTAAGAATAAGTGGCAGATTCAGGATTTTAAACCAGGCACTGAACTCCTATAATATGCTGTTTTTTGTTTGTTTGTTTGTTTTTTAATTGGCTGAATCCAATGTAAGAGAGAATTCCAGAGTTTTGAGGTTAATGATAGGTAATAGGGAGAAAAGAGATAAGATGAGACAGCTAAGGAACTGGACAAATACCTTAAGGAGTAGGACAAAGACTGAAAACCTGAGAAGGAATCATTCCTGGTGCAAAAGAGGTGACAGAAAGAGCTTTGATCAGGGACAGTCTTCTTTCTAAAGTTAACTTGTCATACTAAATTAATTCCCAGTTGTAAAATAAATGAATGGTTTTATGCCCTTATAGCCCCAGCCACAATAATCATATTCCATGCTTTATTTCAGGCAGAATTTCTTATCACAAATTACAAGGTAAATGTCTTTAATGGGTATGTGATAGCCTCATAATTAGCCACCTCACATAAAATATGTATTAGGTAGTCTCAGCCAGAAAAGACATGAGCTGAAATATATGGTGATTTGTAAATAATAGGAACATAATATGTTGTCTAGAAGCCAGGGCAATAGATATTTAGGTCAAGCAAAGTGACCCCTGATATTTTATATCACCCCATCACCCCTCAAAAATAAGACTATAAGTAATATTAATCAGACTCAACATGTAAAAACAAAAATAATATAAATCATTTTGAAAGAGCAAATATCCACCTATTATGTATTCTAGTAGTTTTGCCCATGGTCATAAATTCTGCCTTATCTGAGGACAGCTGTTTTGGGGATGTTGGCAAAGTCGCTATTTGGTTTGACTATAAAGTAAAAGAAAGCAAGTTCCTTCAGCCATTTATTAAATCATTTATCCATCCTTCTATTTTATACATTTCTTTGTTCATCCACTCATCATCTGACTGTCCATCTTTTTGTCCATTCATCCACCTTCCATTTAGCTATTTATCCAACAATCTACCTTCTTCCATTCAGCAATTTAATGAGTATCTGTTGAGCAACTACCCTGTGTATAGTTCAGTCAGGAACTGTTTGTTTGCTGTTGTGGATCTTTTTTGGGCAGTTCCTCTGTTTTGCTCTTAATACATTATTATTTTTCCTAACCATGATCTGTGGACTGCTTACCTCAGTATCTTCTAGGGATGTTATTACAAACATCCTCTAAAGACCTATCATACCTGTTGCTGTTGAGTCAATTCTGGCTCATAGTGATCACAGATGTTGCAGATTGGAACTGCTCTATAGAGTTTTCATGGCTGTAATCTTTAGGGAAACAGATCTTTAGGCCATTCATCCATGGTGCCACTGTGTGGGTTTAAATCACCAACTTTTGGATTAGCAGTTGAGTGCACTACCCAAGGGATGCAGAGACTCATCACATTGTTCTTATTAGGTACCATCAAGTTGGTTCCAATTCACAGTGGTCTTATACGTACAATAGAACAAAACCCTGCCTTGTCCTGCACCATCCTCACAATCATTACTGTGTTTGAGTCTATTGTTGCAGCCACTGTGTTAATCCATTGCATTGAGCATTTTCCTCTGACCTTCTACTTTTCCAAGTATGATCTTTTTCTCTAGGGACTGGTCCCTCTTGATAACATGTCCAAAGTACATGAAATAAAGTCTCACCATGCTCAGTTTTAAGGAAACCTCTGGCTATATACTTCTTCCAACACAGATTTGTTTTTCTTCTGGCAGTCCATTCAATATTTTTTGCCAACATTGTAATTCAAGTGATCAGTTCTTCCTTGGTCTTCCTTATTCATTTTCCAGTTTTTGCATGGATATGAGACTATTGAAAATACCATGATTCAGGTTAAGAGGATCTTAGTCCTCAAAGTGACATTTTTTTATTTTTAACACTTTATATAGATCTTTTGCAGCAGATTTGCCCAATGCATTTGATTTCTTGACTGCTACTTCTATGGACATTCACTGAGGATCTAGGTAAAGGAAAATCCTTGACAACTTCAATGTTTTGTCCGTTTTTCATGATTTTGTTTATCAGTCTTTTGAGGACTTTTATTTTCTTTATTTTGAGTTGTAATTCATATGAGGATTTTTATTTTCTTTATGTTGAGTTGTAATCCACATGAATATGGTAGTCTTTGAGCTTTATCAGTAAGTACTTCAAGTCAGTTTGAATTTCAGTAAGGATGATTATGTCATCTGCATAGCACAGGTTGTTAATGAGTGTTCTTCCAATCCTGGTGCTATGTTCTTCTTCATATATTCCACCTTCTTGGATTATTTGCTTAGCATACAGACTACATAAGTATGGTGAAAAGATACAACCCTGACAAACACCTCTCATGATTTTAAACCAAGAGACCCATCATAGACTTACTTTATTAAAGTTACTTGCAGGAAGCTTCAGCTTTTAAAGTTTTGCAAATAAATGTAATCCACTTTAGTTTGAGAAGCATTAACATGAACTAACTATACTGCATAATATTTCTTCTAAAAAATGTTCATAGGATAGAAATATATAGTCATATATTCAATTATATTTATTAGTCTAGATGCAAGGAGTTGATGTTCTAGAGAAAGAGATGTGTGAACAGAATTCTGACAACATTGAAGGGACAGTTGTAAGAACTGATTTTTCTTGGCCTGGCCTCCAGAGATAAGAGGCTAGATTTAGAGGGGTAAAATCAAAGACATCTGGGTTCCCTGTGCATTCTCAAGAAACCCTGGCTATTCATTCATTCATATCTGATGACCTTCTTCTCTGGCCCTGGACCATATACCATGCACATTAGAGGCCTTTATCCTCTGGTAGCACAGTGCCTAAGGCACTTGACTGCTAACCAGAAGGCTGGTGGTTCAAACCCACCAGCCACTCCTCGGAAGGAAGGTTGGGCAATCCTACTTCCATAGTGATACTGCCTCGGAAACCCAAGGAGGGGTCGCTATGAGTTGGGGCCAACTCTATGGCACATAACAACAACAACAACTTCCTGAATTTGGAATCTGAACCCCAGACTACTTGTATGATCAGAGACAAGTTGCCTAACCTCACTTACATTCATATTCCTTATCTGCAAAAAAGGAAGAATTGTATCATGTGACTCTCAAGCTGTTTTGAAACAAATATGGACTGTTATATTACTTTTGGTTCTGTCACTGTGCTGCCCACTGAATTGCACTGTGGATGGTGGTATTCAACTTCCTCCAGCTCCCGGACATGCTGGGGCTGTTTATTATTTATCCCGTTTCTCAAGGGGACTCTCCTCTCTCTAACCATCTCTAACCATCTACACAAATAGCACAAATCTCCCCTTTACACTAAAACTTACTCTACTAGAGAATGTGATACAGAGAGTTGTGTATCCACATACCTGCATGCCAAGAATATAAATGCTTCCCAGAAGCTGAATTTTGAATAATTCCCAAGAGGATTTCTTCCCACATATATTACAATGACGTAGCAATCAATGTAGAGTTATAGTACATGGTATTATAAGAAATAAAACAAAACAAAAACAACAACATAAAAACCAATAGAAACCTATGCTACATATAAATGATACATTCCAGAAATGCTCTTGACTTAGAGTCCTAGTTCTGCTATAACACAATTATCACAAGTAGCTGGCTTTAAAGACAGAAATATATTTTCTCACAGCTCGGGAGGCTAAAACACCCAATTAGGGTCTTGGCAATGGGGATTCCTACCTAGCTGTTAGCCACAGGGATTCCTTACTACCTTGGCATTTCTTGGCTTGTAGTGATCCTCATATGGTATCTGACTTCCCTTGTGTATATGTATGTCCATTCTGATGTTTTTATAACTCAGAAGTGATTGTATTTAGAATCTAACTCTACTTAAGTTAATCTACATAACAAAACAAAGAACATCCTATTTAAAAATAAGATCACATTTATAGGT
>NW_006922041.1:1027252-1036104 GCF_000298275.1 Orycteropus afer afer
CAAACTCACTGCCATCAAGTTGATTTGACTCATAGCAACCCCTCCTTGGGTTTCCGAGCAGTATCTGTATGGAATTAGATTGCCCAATCTTCCTTCTGAGTGGCTGGTGGGTTTGAACTGCCAGCCTTCTGGTTAGCAGACAAATGCCTTAGGTAATACATACACACACACATATGTATATATATGTGTGTGTGTGTGTGTATACACACACACATATATATATATATATACATATATATGTATAATCCCATTGCCATAGAATCTATTCTGACTCATAGAAGAACTGCAGAACTGCTCTACTGGGTTTGCAAGGAAGCAGACTGACATTCATTCTCCTATGGAATGGATGGTGGGTTTGAACAAGCAACTTTTCAGTTAGCAGCTGACCACATAACCTCTGCAGCACCAGAGCTTCTTATTTATAAGTATTGAGATCAGTATTTCAATGTATATTTTTTAAGAAGATACAATTCAATCAATAATAGCTTTTCATATAAAATATCATCCTGAAACATCCAATCATTCATTCACTTATCCATTTACTTATTTATTGAGCTTCCATGTATCAGTCAGTATGAATAAATGTGTCAGACAGAACAAAGAGTTAGGGCTCCTGCTCTCATAGAACTTATACTATTGAGGAGTTTTATTTTATGTTTATGGACAGAAAGACTGAACAGAGCCTTGAGAATGAAGGCTAGCATGTCAGCTTTTTCTATGAATGGGGATTAAACTAGAGTCACTATGTAGATCTGTGGTGGATAAAAAAAGGACAGAGCAGAGAAAAAAAGAGTTGGAAAGAGAGATTTATACATTCATGAGAAAAAAGGGGATCCATTTTAGGATGTTTTGTCACTGTTCTCTGGATCTATAATGATTATCTTTTATGAAGATAGCACAGCACTACCAATGATCATGTGCAAAATTTCTCCATTCACGGTGGCTTTTTTTTTTTCCTTTAACTTAATTAATTAATTAATTAATTTTTATTTTCTTTAATTTTGTTGTTGTTGTTGTTATGTGCTGTCGAGTCAAACCTGACTCATAGCGACCCCTCCTTGGGTTTCCGAGGCAGTATCACTACGGAAGTAGGATTGCCCAACCTTCCTTCCAAGGAGTGGCTGGTGGGTTTGAACCGCCAGTCATCTGGTTAGCAGGCAAGTGTCTTAGCCACTATGCTACCAGAGCTCCCTTTGTTGTTGTATACACAGCAAAATACACAGCAATTTATTTGTTTCTATATGTACAATTTAGTGACAGTGATTGATTACATTCTTTGAATTGTACAACCATTCTCACACTCTTGTTCTGAGTTGTTCTCCCTCGTTAACATAAACTCAGTGCCCTCTAAGGTTCTTGTCTAATTGAGGTGCTGTTGTCACTTAGATTCCATATAGATGGCTCCTAAAAGAGCATACTGTTTAAAGCAGACCTTTGTTTCTAGCTGTGGTAGTTAAGTTTATGTGTCAACTTGGTTAGGCCTAATTTTGGGTGGCTGGGCAGCTTAATGTAGTTATTTCCCATGGTGAAACTGATAATTAACTCCATGGTGGAATCCACTGGAGTGGCTGAGTAGCTACTTTAGGGATGTATATAAGAAAGGATGTATATAAGATGTATATACTGGCTGCTTCCAGTATATAAGAAGCAACGTTGAGGAAGGTCTCTAGCTTTTTGGCACACTTGGACATGCTCTGCCAATCTGGGGGCTTTCAATGGACTTGAATTAATGGCCTGCCATATAGTTTGGTAATATTGGTACTGTGCCTTTTTATTTGTCAACTTTGGGTTTGTCAACCTCAGCAGGCAGTAGCTGCCTAAGTGAAGAAAGCTTCCAGCTTCTGTGGGCAGGAGCAAGAGGTAGAGATAAAACCCAAGGTCAAGGGGCTTTCACCAAGCCTCTAGAACCTGATACTATGAACTCAGACTTCTAGCCTCTAAAACTGTAATAGAATAAACTCCTATTTGTTAAAGCCATCCCATTTGTGGTTTTTTCTGTAGAGCCTCCAATAAACTCCTGTTTGTTAAAGCCTTCCCATTTGTGGTATATTCTTGTCAGAGTGGCACTAGGTAACCAGAACAGTCTCTATACACACATATATCTTTTCTTGTCTTTTTATATATGCGAGTTTGTACAATATTTGTCCTTTTGTGATTGACTTATTTTACTAAACATAATGACTTCAAGCTCCATCTGTATTGTAGCATACATCAAGACTCTATTTTTCTTACTGGCTGAGTAGTATTCCATTGTATATATGTTGTTGTTGTTATGTGCCGTCAAGTCGGACCCGACTCATAGCAACCCCTCCTTGGGCAGTATCTTTATGGAAGTAGATTGCCTCATCTTCCTTCTGAGGAATGGCTGGTGGGTTTGAACCGCCAGCCTTCTGGTTAGCAGTCAAGTGCCTTAGGCACTACACTATCTATTCATCTTTTGATGGGTATTTAGGTTGTTTCTACCTTTTGGTTATTGTGAATTGTGATGCAATGAACATTGTTGTACAAGTCTCTGTTTCACTCAGGTAGTTTAGATATGTCAATTAAAAGTAGTATGCATAGGTTTTTTGTATGTTCTTGCATGTGCATGTGTACATGTGCTTGTAAGTGAATGTGTGTGTCTGTGTGTTAAAGTGGGATATCCCCTAAAAGAGGACAAAAATTACAGATCTAAAGCTAAATGACAACCAACCAAGTATGAAAGTAAGGGGAAGTAGGGGAAAACAAACAAACAAACAAAAACCTCAAAGCAAGCTCTAGTATTAAATCTATGTTCATATTTAAATCAGTTGCTGTTGAGCCGATTCTGATTCAAGGCAAACGCACATTTATCAATCAGAATAGAGCTGTGCTTCATAGGGTTTTTGGATTTTAGGGTTGATATTTGGAAGTAGATCACCAGACTTTTTTTCCAAGGCACCTCTGGGTGGACTCAAACCACCAACCTTTGGGTTAGAAACTGAGTGCATTAACTATTTGTACTACTAAGGGATTCCAAACATTTAAAACCATGTAAATCCCTGGTTGCCCAATGGTTGAGGGCTACACTACTAACTCAAAAGTCTGTGGTTTGAACCCACTAGCTCCTGTGGAGGAGAAAAGGCCCAACTATCTGTATTCCATAGTGATAGTAGCCTTGGAAACCCTATGGATGAGTTCTAGTCTGTCATAGAGGATCACTGTAAGCCAGAATCAACATGCTTGCATACAACAACAACAACATATAAATAAATGTTTACAATAAATCCTTACTTAGAAATAAGGCCAGTTTACAGGTGTTGGACTGATCCCCAGTAACAATTGTTGTTGTTGTTAGGTGCTGTTGAGTCAACTCCCATTCATAGTGACCTTATGTACAACATAACCTAACACTGCCCAGTTGTGCATCATCCTCACAATCCTTGCTATACCTTAGCAACCATTGTTGCAGCTACTGTATCATTTCATCTTGTTGATAATCTTCCCCTTTTTCATTGACCCCCACTTTATCAAGAAAGATATCCTTCCCCAGGGAATGGTCCTTTCTGACAACATGACCAAAGTAGGTGAGATGAAGTCTAGCCATTCTTGCTTCCATGGAGCATTCCAGCAGCACTTTTGATGGGACAGATTTCTTTGTTCTTCTATCAGTCCATGGTACTTTCAGTATTCTTTGCTAGCACCACAACTTTTCTTCAGTCTTCCTTATTCATTGTCTAGCTTCCACATGCATATGAGATGATTGAAAATACCAGGGCTTGGGTTAGGCACACTGCAGTGAATTGCTTGATGTGGCCCTTTTAGCCATTGTCCTCCATTCTGTGATGTTTTGTAAATCCCATTATCCATGCCTGTTTGGGGTGGGGTGGTAGTTAAGGTCAGGTATCAACTTGGCTGGGAAGCTGGTAGTAGTCATTCCCTATAATGACTGGCAATCGACTCTGTGATGGGATTTAGGTTAATTCTGTGGGGCAACACAGGTGGAATTTATCTTGAGTCCTGCCTTGCTGGAGGGTATAATTCAAATCACCACCCTTAGCTTCCCTGAGGGTATACCTACGAATCTTCTGTGAAGATTCGCTCCTTCTCTTGCTCCGGTTTTGTTTCTTGGATCATTCTCATCTCACCCCTGGATTTGGGACAGCAGCCACCGTCTGATCTGCTGATCGAGGTTCATCAAACCCCGAGAGTTGGGAGGATCCGCCAGACCTACTCACGGACCTGGGACTCGCCAGCCTGCCAGCCTCAACCACTATTACGTGAGACGAACCCTTGGGTGTCTGTGAGTTCTGTGAGGCATTACAGCGAAATTCAGAACCCTAAGACTGGGGAAATTACTGGGAGGAGGAGGAGGAGGGGTTAATGTCTGAAATGATGGAGTGGCATGGTAGTTTGGACATTTGGGACATCTTTGACCTCCGCCTCATGGGGACCAGCCTCGTGCTGATCTTTCTAAGAGAAATTGTTCAAGCACACACTTTAGTCTTCAAAGAGACTTCTTTGCTCTTCAGCCCTATAGGGAGGTCTTCTGCAGCAGATTTGCCCAATGCAACACATTGTCTGACATCTTGACTGTTGCTTCCACTGGTGTTGACTGTGGATCCAAGTAATGTGAAATCTCTGACAACTTCAATCTTTTCTCCATTTATCATGATGGTGAGCATTGATCCAGTTGTGAGGATTTTCATGTAATCCCTACTGCAGATTGCAGTCTTTAATCTTCATCAGTAAGTGCTTCAACTCATTTTCATTTTCAGCAAGCAAGGTTATGTAGTCTGCATATCACAAGTTGTTAATGAGTCTTCCTCCAATCCTGATGCTGTGTTCTTCTTCATATATTCCAGCTTTTCAGATTATTTGCTCAGCATACAGATTAAATAAGTATGTGTAGAAGGTGATTGAAAATACCTTGGCTTGGGTTGGGTGCACCTTAGCTTTCAAAGTGACATCTTTGCTTCTTAACACTTTAAAGAGGTCTTTTGCAGCAGATTTTCCCAGGGCAATACAAAATCTGATTTCTTGACTGCTGCTTTCATGGGTGTTGATTGTGGATCCAAGTAAAATAAAAGCCTTGATAATGTCAAACTTCGCCATTGATTGTGATGTTCTGGTTAGCAGGCAAGTGTCTTAGCCACTATGCTACCAGAGCTCCCATAATATATGTATAATATATACTACATATATATAGTATTACTAATCCAATTATTTTATAGTACAGGAAATAGTAGAAATAGTCGCTGTCTTTCTGTCAAACATCCTTTCCTTTGGTGATTATCTCCTTCCCCCTTACATGTCATGTTCGTGGAGATGTCTGTCACTGTGCTCGTGAGCTGGTGTTGTATTTCACCACCATACCAGCCCTCAGGGCTGAGCATGTTATCAGACTGACTTTTCAGATTTTTACATTCACCTGGTTTGTTGAGTTTTGATATACAGATATTAAAATAGAGAGAACTTCTTTCTTTTGAATAGTGAATTCTAAGTTTAGTGGTTTGGGATTACCAATGACCATATTTCTTACTCCAGTGGAGAGAGTCAATATGAGAAAAATGTTTAATTAAAAAATAGTTAGAGTGTGGATTACATTGAAAGAAGGAGAGTTGAGAGATGGGGAGGAGACAGAACTTGGCTGTTGTTCATAAACCCTGGGATCCAGTGAGACCTGAGCCTTCACCTACCTGGAACTTTAATTGCAGAAGCCAATTGATTTCCCCCCCCCCCCCGACTTTTTTTTTTTTTCCTTAAAATACTTTGATTTGAGTAACTTCCAACCAGTGGAGTTGTATCCACAGAACAAGACCGGACCAGAACCTTGGCCATTTCTAATATCTCGTCTAGTGTTCTTTCTCCAAAACCATGAAGATATCCATATTAAGCTTGAGAACTCATCCAGAGAGGGCTTATTCAGATGGAGTAGCAGAGTTGCAAATACTCTGTTTTTAAGATAAGAGGAAGAATAACAGTGTGGAACTGATTGCTCAAGTAGGAAGAGCAAAATGAAACGAGAAGTAAGAAGTGAGCACAATGAATACGAATACACTTCTCTCTTAATTTTGCCAGGAGCTAGGCCTAAAAATTATACTCAGCTGCCACCTACTACTGACTCCAAGACAAGGATCCTTGTCAAGGAGTTCACAGCTTCATTACTTAGGCACAATATCTAAAAGGGTTGATTTCACCTTTCTTTCCATCTTCACCACTATTTTACACAGCCCAGTCCTTCTGACCTGCTTAGAATATGTTAATTTACTGAGTGCAGTCATTTCCCTTATCAGCCCCTCCAGGCAGTAGGCAAGAAGTATTTTCAGCTACAGACCTTGCAATCAGCCACTCAGACCTGCTGGCTTCCTGTGCCCTAACAGATAGAGCTAATTAGCACTCAGCAGCTTTTATGCATTATCTCCAATTCCAGAACATCCCCATAAAAGAGGGACAGATTTGTCTCTGCCTCTAAGGGACAAGAGGAAAACCTCAGAGACTGGAAGGTTAAATAACTTGCTAAAAGTTCCTTTCTCTGCCTGCATCCCACTTGTCTGTTTTGGTCAGCTCATGTTCCATCTTTTCTGAGCAGCCTCAGGGGATTACATCAACCATTTTATGATATTTTCCTTGTCATATAGATTTGTACGTCATTTTCCTATCACACAATCCCCATATACAATGCAACAAGTGCTGGCATAATCTTTATCCACTCATCCATTAATAAATCCATCTATCCATCCATCATTCCATCCATTCATCTATCTATCCATTCATCCATCCATTGAGTTAAGCAGTATTTATTGAGCGCTTGCTATGTGTCAAGGGTAGGTAGTGCAAATGGTTAAGGAACTTGGTTGCTCAGTTTAAAGATGGAGTTTCACACCAGAAAGGACTAGTGATCTTCTACTGAAAAATAAGTCATCAAAAACTCTGTAAGAAGCCTGGGTTGTTCAGTGGTTAAAAAGCTTGGCTGCTAACCAAAAAAAAAAAAAGGTTAGCAGTCCAAGCCCACCAGCTGCTCCACACGAGAAAGATTTGGCAGTCTGCTTCCATAAATATCATTAGAAAATAAAACTCACTGCTGTCAAGTCAATTCAACTCATAGTGACCCCTCCTTGGGTTTCCAACATGATATCTCTATGGAAGTTGATTGCTCAATCTTCCTTCCAAGGAGTGACTGGTGGGTTTGAACCACTAGCCTTCTGGTTAGCAGTCAGATGATGTCTTAGGCACTATACCACCATAGCCTTGGAAAATTTATGGTGCAATTGTACTCTCTCCAATAGGGTTGCTATGAGTCAAATTTAAGAGCTGTGAGTTTTGGGGTTTGAAAATTCTATAAAGCACAGTTCTATTCTGACTCACATGGGGATGCCATGAGTTGGAATGGACCCAACAGCAACAGATACTGGTATGCCACAGACCATTGGCCTTCATGGATTTGACAAGTGTATTTTTGTTAATTCTAAGAAATCTTAGATACTTTTATTAAAATTTTAATTTTGTGGAATCACCCTCATGAGTGCACTATAAGGATGATGTGTAGTAGAGAGGCACTTAACATGTGAGTGGTTCTTGCCCATTCTGTTTCATCCAAGAAGGAGACTGGTTCTTACCCACTCTGTTACATCCAAAATATTCAATCACTCCTATGGAATGTCTCTCTGGAGGCTAAGTATAAGAAATATATGATTTTTTTTTTTTTTTTTTTTTTTTTTTTTTTTTTTTCATTTTTTTTTTTTTTTTTAAATTATTGTGATTTGGGTGAAGATTTACAGAGCAAATTCACTTTCCATACAGCAGTTTACATATACTTTGTCTAATGATATTGACCACAGTTTACCACAATGCAATAGCTCCCCTCTCACTTCCTCTCCATAGTTACCTCTTCCCTGTGTCCATCCCTCCATGGACTCCTGCCCCCTGAGCTGTCTCCCTGTGCATAGGCAGCCCTTCTTTCTCAATGATTGTTCTCTCCAAGGTAAAAGTTCTCTCCACCTCAGGTAAAAGTTCAACTCATATACCTGTCTTCTGTTTGGCTGAAAACCACAGGTGTGGGTTCAATTCCAGACCTGAAGGGCAGCTAGGGACCATAGTCTCAGTGGTTCCACCAGGCTCTATCGGACCAGCAAACCTGGTCCCCCTCTTTTTTTTTTTTTTTTCCTCTAAATGATTTTGAGTTTATTCAACATTGTTCTCCCTCTCTAACAAGGATCTCCTGCATAGATCCCCTTCCAAGTGGATGACAGTGGTAGCCAGGCACCATCTAGTTCTTCTGGTCTCATAGTCGTATAGGCTGCAGATCGGATGGTGTACCAGTTGCTAGGACTAATTGTTTCCATGAATTTTGGTTTTCTTCATTCTTCTTTGCTCTGGACGAGGAGAGACCCATTGTTGCATCTAGATAGCAGCTTGCTAGCTTTTAAGATCCCAGTTGCTACTCACCAAAGTAGGAGGTGGAACAATGTTTTGTATAGTATATTATGCCAATTGAGCTTGCTGCCCCCTGTGACTATGGTCCCAAGTCCACAGGTTCAACTACTCAGTCCCTCTGGGTAGCTGGCTGTGACCAAGCAGTGACCATAACCTTTCCCTTGTCAGCTCTACTATACACCTGGGAATTCTGATCATTCACATAAACTTATAGAACCATTGTCTGCCAACCTTATATATATGTTCTTGGATACACTCCCCATTTCATAGACATATCTAATAGTTCAGCCTGTCCACTCGTCTATCCACCCATACACCCATGCTTGCCTTCACTGACAATACAGTACTGTATGTGCAAAAGGCTTCATATTTGTTGTCTGTACTTCCCATGCACCTCTCTATGTCTTTCTCATCCTCAATGCTGCCATATTGGTCACTCACATTTGGTACATTGCCCT
>NW_006922041.1:1037094-1043704 GCF_000298275.1 Orycteropus afer afer
TATAATTCTTGGTTGAAAATTTTTCTCTTTCAGGGTTTTATATATACCATCCCATTGCCTTCTCACTTGCATGGTTTCTGCTGAGAAAGAAATATATGATTCTTCATGGAACTGTGATTCAGAAGTAATTTTTCTGAAAAATATAATCAAGAATATGAAGCAAACACATTTTTCAAATATCACTGTTTTTCAAGGGAATGTTCATGTTATGGGAATATTTGCAAGTTGGGAATTTCTAAAGGTGCAGATATTCTCCTCAGATTATCAAGGGCCTTAATGTTGTTGTCTACCAATCATCTGTCAGTTTGTCATATTGTGGTAACTTATATGTTGTTATGATGCTGGACACTATGACACTGGATTTCAAATACCATAAGGGTCACTAATGGTGAATAGGTTTCAGATGACCTTCCAGACTGACAGACTAGGAAGAAGGACAGAGTCATAGACTTCTGAAAATGTTTGGCTACTGAAAGCCTTATGAATAGCAGTGAAACACTGATATAGTGCCAGAAGATGAGTTCTTCAGGTTGGAAGGTAATCAAAACACAACTGGGGTAGAGCTGCCTCCTCCAAATAGAGTCAATCTTAATGACTGGGTGGAGTAAAGCTTTTGGGACTTCCATTGGCTGATGTGGCACAACTCAAAATGAAAAGAAAGAGGTGCTACCATTCCTGAATAATAGG
This sequence comes from Orycteropus afer afer, assembly GCF_000298275.1. Classification (NCBI taxonomy): domain Eukaryota; kingdom Metazoa; phylum Chordata; class Mammalia; order Tubulidentata; family Orycteropodidae; genus Orycteropus; species Orycteropus afer. Next base: position 1,037,782 of record NW_006922041.1, read on the forward strand.
AACTTAGAATGAAGGGAAGATACAGAGTGAGCATCAGTGGCAGGGATCCAGGTAAGGGGAGGGACCCAGGCCCCACCTCCAAGAGGCAGGAAAGTGGGAGAAAGGAAAGCCAAACCAAGGGGAGTACAGAGTGAGCAGCAGCAGGGATCCAGGCAAGGGGAAGATGGAGAGGTTTTGAATAGACAAGGGAGACAAACTGGTCTGTCAGTTTGTCATCCTGTGGTGGCTTGCATGTTGCTGTGAAGTTTCAGGCTGTGCCACCAGAGTTTCAAACACCAGCAGGGTTATACATGGTGCACAGTTTTTGACACAGCTTACAAACTGAGACAGACTAGGAAGAAGGAAGAGGCCATCCACTTCTCAAAGAATTGGCCAGGGAAAACCTTATGAACAGCAGAAAAACACTGTCTGGTACATTACTGGGCAACTTTATGAATAGCATGGAAACATTGTCCAATACAGTGCAGGAGGATGAGCCCCTTAGGTTAGAAAGCTGTCAAAGTACAACAGGGAAGAGCTGCATCACCTAAGTAGAAAGAACCTTACTGATATGGATAAAGTAAAGCTATTGAGACCTTCATTTGCTGATGTGGCATGACTCAAATTTAGGAGAAACAGCTGTAAACATTGATTAATAATCAAAACATGGAGTGTACAAAGTATGAATCTAGGAAAATCGGAAGTTTTGTCAAAAATGAAATAGAAAGCATAAAGATTGATATCCTATGCATTAGTGAGCTGAAATGGACTGATTTTGGCCATTTTGAATTAGACCACCATATGATCTACTATGCAGGGAATGACAATTTGAAGAGGAAGTCATAGTATCCATCATCACAAAGGTTGTTTCAAGATCTGTCCTGAACTACAATGCTGTCAGTGATGGGATAGTATCCATATGCCTACAAGGTGGACCAGGTAATACTATTATTATTCAAATATATGCACCAACCACCAAAGCAAAAGATGAGGAAACTGAAGATTTTTATCAACTTTTATAGTTTGAAATTGACTGAACATCCAATCAAGATGTGCTAATTATCACTGGTGACTGGAATGCAAAAGTTGGAAACAAAGAAGAATCACCAGTACTTGGAAAACATGGCCTTGGAGCCAGTAGTAACACTGGAGATCACATGATAGAATTTTGCAAGACCAATGACTTATTCATTGCAAAGACCTTTTTTCAACAACACAAACAACAACTATACACATGGACTTCACCAGTTGGAATACACAGGAATCAGATTGACTACATCTGTGGCAAGAGGCCATGGAGAAGCTCAATATCTTCAGCAAAACAAAGTCAGAAGCTGATTGTGGAACAGACCATCAATGGCTCATATGCAAGTCTAACTTGAAGACTATTAAAACAAGTCCTTGAGAGCCAAAATATGACCTTGAATATATCCTTTCTGAATTTAGAGTCCATCTAAAGAATAGATTTGATGCACTGAACACCAATGACTGAAAACCAGAAGAATTGTGGGATAACATCAAGAACATCATCCATGAAAAGAGCAAAAGGTCATTAAAAAGTTGAGAAAAGAAGAAAAGACTAAAATGGATGCCAGAAAAAAACTCTGAAACTTGCCCTTGAGCAGAGGGTGGCTAAAGCAAATGGAAGAGATGACAAGATAAAAAAGTTGAACAGAAGAATTCAAAGAGTAGCTCAAGCAGACAAAGCCAATTACTAAAATGAAATATCCAAACACCTGGAGTTAGAAAACCAAAAGGGAAGAACAGGCTTGGTATTTTTCAAGTTGAAAGAACTGAGGGAAAAATTTAAGCCTTGAGTTGCAATATTGAAATATTCTATGGGCAAAATATTGAATGATGCAGGAGGCATCAAAAGAAGATGGAAGGAATACAGAGAGTCACTGTACCAAAAGGAACTGGTTGATCTTCATTCATTTTAGGAGGTGGCACATGTTCAAGAACCAATGATATCAAAGGAAGAAGTCAAAGCTGCACTGAAGGAATTGGTGAAGAACAATGCACCAGGAATTGAAGGAATACCGATTGAGATGTTTCAACAAATAGATGTCCCATTGGAGGCATTCACTCAGTTATTCCAAGATATTTGGAAGACAGCTACCTGACCAACTGACTGGATGAGATCCATATTTGTACCTATTCCAAAGAAAGGTGATCCCACAGAATGTGGAAATTATTGAACAATATCATTAATATCACATGCTAGTAAAATATTTCTGAAGATAATTCAAATATGGTTGCAGCCATATATTGACAGAGAAATTCTAGCAGTGCAAGCCAGATTCAGAAGAGGATGTGGAACAAGGGATATCATTGCTGATGTCAGATGGATCTTGGCTCAAAGTAAAGAATACCAGAATGATGTTTACTTGTGTTATATTGACCATGCAAAAGCATTTCATTGTGTGGATTATAACAAATTGTGGATAACATTGAGAAGAATGGGAATTCCAGAATACTTAATTGTACTCATGAGGAACCTGTATATTGACCAGGAGGCTGTTGTTCAAACAGAACAAAGGGACACTTCATGGTTTAAAATCAAGAAGGAAGTATGTCAGGGTTGTACCTTTCACCATACATATTCAATCTATATGCTGAGCAAAGAATCCAAGAAGCTGGACTATATAAAGAAGAATGTGGCATCAAGATTGGAGGGAGAATCATTAACAACCTGAGATATGCTAACAACAAAACTTTGCTTGCTTTGAAAGTGAGGATTACTTGAAGAACTTACTGATAAAGATTGAAGAATACAGTCTACAGTATGGAGTATATCTCAATATAAAGAAAACAAAAATCCTCACAACTGGACCAATATAAGCAGCATCATGATAAATGGAGAAAAGGTTGAAGTTGTAAAAGATTTCATATTGCTTGGTTCTACAATTGATGTAAATGGAAGCAGAAGTCAGGTCATCAGATGGCATGTAGCACTGGGCAAGTTGGCTGCAAAGGACCTCTTTCAAGTGCTGAGGAGCAAAGATGTCTCCTGGAGGACTAAGGTGTGCCTGACATAAGTCATGATATTTTCAATCATCTCATATGCATGTGAGAGCTGGATAATGAATAAGACTGAAGAATTGATGCTTTTGAGTTGTGGTGCTGGTGAAGAATGCTGAAAGTAGCATGGATGGCTAAAAGAACTAACAAATCTGTCCTGGAGGAAGTGTAGCCAGAATGCTCCTTGGAGGTGAGAATGTCCAGACTTTGTCTCACCTTTTTGGTCATGTTGTCAGAAGGGACCATTCCCTGGAGAAAGATGTCATGCTTGGTAAGGTGGAGGGTCGATGAAAGAAAAGAAGGCCCTCAACAAGATGTATTAACATAGCTGCTGTGGCACTGGGCTCAAGTGTAACAGAGATCTCAACAGGGAGCTGGCGTGGGACTGGGTAGTGTTTTATTATGCTGTGCATTGGGTTGTTATGAGCCAAAGACAACTCGACGGCACCTAACAACAACAGAATATATGAAGTATGAATCTAGGAAAATTGGAAGTTGTCAAAAGTGAAATGGATTGCATAAAGATGGAATGTTTAGGCATTATTAAGTTGTAATAGACTAGTATTGGCTATTTTGAATCAGACAATCATGAAGTCTACCTTGCTGGGAATGACAAACTGAAGGGAAAGGGTGTTGCATTCATCACCAAAGAAACATTTCAAAATCTATCTGGTAGAACAATATTATCAGTGATAGGACAATATACATATGTCTACAATTAATACCGGAGCTCTGGTAGCCTAGTGCCTAAGGCACTTGACTGCTAACCAGAAGGCTGACAGTTCAAACACACCAGCCACTCCTTGGAAGGAAGATGGGGCAATCTACTTTGTAGTGATACTGCCTCGAAACCCAAGGAGGGGTCGCTATGAGTCAGGTCCGACTCGACGGCACATAACAACAACAATTAATACCAGTTAATACTATTATTATTATTCAAAATTATGCACCAACCACTAAAGCCAAAGATGAGGAAATTGAAGATTTTTACCAACTTCTGCAGTCTGAAGTTAACAATATGCAATGAAGATGCAATGATAATTGCTGGTGATTGTAATGTGATAGTTTAGAACAAAGAAGAAGCATCGATAATAGAAATGTTCACAATAATTAGCTTTTAGAGAGATACAAAGCAAAACAACAATGAGATACCATCTCCTCCAACAGTAATAGGAAAATTCAATGAGACAGAAAGTGACAAATGCTGATGAGAATGTGAAGAGAGTGGGATGCTCATAGACTGCTGGTGGGACTGTAAAATGATACAACCACTGTGGAAAATAGTATGGCAATTCCTTAAAAAGTTGGAAATAAAAATACCATTTGGTCCAGCAATCCCATTACTAGGTATATATCCTAAAGAAGTGAGAACTAGGACATGAATAGATATATACACACCAATGTTCATTGCAGCACTATTCACAATAACCAAGACATGGAAATAATCTAAGTGCCCATCATTAGAGGAATTAATAACCAAACTATGGTACATACACATAATGGAATACTATGCAACACTAGTTAGTTATGAGCTCTGGTGGCATAGGGTTTAAGCCATTTGACTACTAACTAAAGGCTGGTGGTTCAATCCCACCACCCACTCCTTGGAAGGAAGATTGGGCAATCTACTGCCTCAGAAACCCAAGGAGGGGTTGCTATGAGTTGGCTCTTCCTCGACAGTAGTGAGTTCATTTTTTTGGTTTTATGCAACACTAAAGAGTAATGTAGAATCTACAAAGCACTTCATAACGTGGATGAACATGGGTGATATTATGCTGAGTAAAATAAATCAATCACAGGACAAATGTTGTATTAGTCAATGACTGTAAAAATAAAGAAAAAGTTTATATTTTGGTTACCTAGTGCTGTCTGATGGGAATATACCACAAATGGAATGGCTTGAACAAACAGGAGTTTATTCTCTTCCAGTTTTGGGGGCTTTCAATCTGAGTTCAAAGTGCCAGACTCTAGGGGCTGGGTGAAAGCCCCTCAACCTTGGGCTTCAGCTCTGCCCCCTGCTTCTGGCCCACTGAAGCTAGAGGTTTTTCTTCACTCAGACAGCTGCTGGCCATTGAGGATGACAAGCCCAAGGTTGACAAGTAAAAAGGCATAGTCCCAATATTACCAAACAACATGCCCGGCCACTAATTCAAGTCCATATGAAGTTCCAAGATTGGCAGGGCATGGCAGGCTGTTGAACAACAACTTGGCTACATGCAGGGTGCAAGCATGCCAAAAGACTAGAGACCAATCCCAAACCGTCTCCTTATATAGGGGAAGAAGACCACATCCCTAAAGCAGCTACTCAGCTGCTGTTCGTAGCAGATTCTACCATGGAGTTGATTGCCAGTCTCATCAAGGGGAATAACTACCTCCAGCTGCCCAGCCACTCAACCAGGCCCAGCCAAGTTGATAATAACCTTATCTACCATAGATTATATATGGAAGGAAACTTTCTTTGTTTTTTACCAGAACTTAGGACCATGGTCACAGGCAGCATCAAGTTCTATTGGTATAATATACTACATAAAAACATTGCTCTACATCCTACTTTGGTGAGTAGTGACTGGAGTTTTTAAAGCTTGCAAGTGGTCATCTAAGATGCAAAAAAGTGGTCTGGAGCTAATAAGAATGAAGAGAACCAAAGACACCTGGAAACAATTAGCCCAAGGAAGTAGTGGACCATGTGAACCTCAGTCTACATGACCTTGAGACCGGAAGACCTAGATGGTGCCCAGCTACCACTGTTAACCACTCGGAAAGGGATCATAATTGGAGATCCTGCATAGAGTAGGAGAACAATGTGGAACAAACCTCAAAATCATTTAAAAAAAAAAAAAAAAAAAAGACCAAGCTTACTGTTTTGGAAGAGGCTAGTGAAGGTTGGCGGTTCAAACCCACCAGCCACTCCTCGGAAGGAAGG
>NW_006922041.1:1043804-1052544 GCF_000298275.1 Orycteropus afer afer
GAAGGAAGGTTGGGCAATCCTACTTCTGTAGTGATACTGCCTCGGAAACCCAAGGAGGGGTCGCTATGAGTCGGGGCCGACTCAACGGCACATAACAGCAACAACAACAACAACAGTGAACTTCTGGAAACTATGGCCCCAAGTCACTCTCTAGACTGGAATTGATCTCACTCCATGGCTTAATTCTCAGCCAAATAATAGAAAAACCTATGAGCTGAACACCTGCACCAGGGAGATGTACTGATTAAAACAATCAACCATGGGAGATCAGAAAGGGAGCATTTGTACAGGGAGAAATATAGGGAGACATGAATGCATAAGCAAGAAGGACACAGGTAAAGAGTAACTGCAGGGAGGAAGTGGGAAGTGAGATGGTACACTGTGGGGAACATAATGAGTATCACAAAACAAAATGTGTATATGAACTGGTGAGTGTAAAATGAATCTGCTTTGTAAAATTTCACCCAAATCATAATAAAAAGTTAAAAAAAAATTACCAGGAGTTGGAATACATTTGGGTCTTAATAAAAAAGTGGAATTGAAGCTGGGTTTTAAAGGTAGTAGAATAGGCAGAGGCACTTTTTAGACAGAGGGAGTAAGTTTTTAGGTGGGAAGAAGATGGTGAGGAACTGATCTAGAGATGTCCTGAGAAGAGATAAGGAAAAGAAATGATTATGTCAGATCTCTTTGAAACATGCTGATTTAATCAGACACCATGCTGACTTTTCCTAGTGGAGAAACATTGGAATGATTTTATCAGAATATAATTAGTTTATGTAGGTTACTTACAGTAAACACATCTGGAATTTTGGATTTATGATTTATGGCACACTGGAAAATGTTAGTTTTATCTATGTGATTATAGAAATATATAATGGAGGTGTTTTACGACAAAAAACCTCCTTTAGTACCACTTAGGTCTTGTATATATCACTTAGGAACCTTCTATTTTAAATCTGGAGCAGGGTAATATTAACGTAGAAAGGAAGGACTTGGGAGTTGCACTTCTCCATGATACATCTATGTCTAGTAATTGCCTGTATCCTTTTATTTATTAGTAAAGTTTGATACCACATAAAATCTGTAGTTATAAAGAGTTTGACTTGACAGCCTTACCTTTTAAGTTACCTAAGTACCATATATGCATGATTCATTTAGGAAATAGTGGGTAGAACACATTCACTGAGCCAAGGACTTACAATTGATATAATGAAAGGTGGTTTCCGGAAAAGGGAGACAGAGTTAAATTTAGTATAATCTTAACTTCAAGACTTAGGAATTTGACTTTTTTTCCATAATCAGGGAATGATAGTGGTAGATGAAACAGGACAATGTGTATAAATCCAGTAAAATAATATGGGAGAACAGAAAAGGGAAGTGAGGTGGGGTGAGTCAGAGTGAAATATTCTGTTAAAAAAATAAATAAATAAGAAGGGAAGCAAAGACCAAAATGAAGAGACTCTGAAAGTTGCTCTTGAATGGAGAGTAGCTAAAGCTAAAGGAAGAAATGAAATAAAAGAGCTGAACAGAATATTTTGAAGGACACCTCAAGAAGATAATGTAAAGTATTATAATAAAATGTGCAAACACCTGGAATTAGAAAGCCAAAAGGAAAGAATATGTTCAGCATTTCTCAAGCTAAAAGAACTGATGGGAACTTCAAGCTTCAAAATGCAACATTGAAGGAGTCTGTGGGCAAAATGTCGAATGATGCAAGAAACATCAAAAGAAGATAGAAGGAATATAGAGAGTCATTGTACCAAAAAGAATTGGTTGCTGTTCAACTATTACAGGAGGTAATATCTGACCAAGAACTAATGATATTGATGGAAGAAATCCTGAAGGAATTGGAGAAAATCAAGGCTCCAGGAGTTGACAGAACACTCATTGAGATGTGTCAGCCAACAGATGTAACTCTGGAGGAGCTTGCTCATTTATGCCAAGAAATTTGGAAAACAGTTACCTGGCCAACTGACTTGAAGACTGGAAGAGATCCATACTTGTGTCCATTCCAAAGAAAGGTGATCCAAAATAATGTGAAATTTATTGAACTATATCATTAATATCACACACAAGTAAAGTTTTGCTGAAGAAAATTAAAAAACTGTTGCAGCATTACATTGACAGGGAACTTTCAGAAATGCAAGCTGGATTCAGAAGAGGGAATGGAACAAGGACTATCATTGCTGATGTCAGATAGATCTTGGCTGAAAGCAAAGAATACCAGAAAGATGTATACCTGTGTTTTATTGACTGTGCAAAGACATTTGACTGTGTGGATCATAACAAATTATGGATAACAACATGATGAACAGGAATTCCAGAACATATTATTATGCTCATGAGTAGCCTTTACATAGACTAAGAGGCTGTTGTTCAAACACAACAAGGAGATAGTGTATGGTTTAGAACCGAGAAAAGGTTGTATCCTTTCACCACACTTATTTAATTTGTATGCTGACCAAATAATCCAAGAAGCTGGACTAGATGCACAATGTAGCATCAGGATGGAGAAGGATTCATTAACAACCTGCAATATGCAGATTACACAACCCTGCTTGCTGAAAGTGAAGATGACTTGAAGCACTTAGAGATGTGGATCAAGGACTGTAGTCTCCAATATGGATTACACCTTGATGCAAAGAAAAAAAATTCTCCAACTGTGCCAATAAACAACATGATAAGTGGAGAAAAGACTGAGGTTTCCAGGGATTTCATTGGATACACAATCAATTCCTATGGAAGCAGCAGCCAAGAAATCAAATTATTTATTGTATTGGGTAAACCTGCTGCAGAAGACCTCTTTAAAGTATTACAAAACAGAGATGTATCACATTGAAGACAAAAGTGCATCTTACCCAAGCCATGGACAGTGAATAAGGAAGACTGAAGACGAGTTGATACCTTTGGATTGTGGTGTTGGCAAAGAATACTGAAAATAACATGGATATCCAGAACAAACAAGTCTGTCTTGGAAGAGTCACAGTAGGAATGTTCCTTAGAAATGAGAATGGCCAGATTTCATCTTATGTATTTTGGTCATGTTGTCAGAAGAGACAAGTTCCTACAGAAGGAGATCACGCATAACAGAGTGGGAGGTCAGCACAAAAGGGGAAGACCTTCAATGGGATGGATTGGCAAAGTGGCTGCGATGATGGGCTCAAGATTATCAAAGATTGTGAGGATGGTGCAGGATTGGCAGTATTTCATTGTGTTGTTCATAAGGCTGTATGATTGGAGCTGAGTGACATAGTGCATAAGGTATTTGACTGCTACCCAGAAGGCTGGTGGTTCAAACCCACCAGCTACTCCTTGGAAGGAAGATTGGACACACTATTTCCATAGAGATACCACTTCAGAAACCCAAAGAGGGGTAGCTATAAGTCGAATCAACTTAACAGAAGTGAGTTAGGTTTTTTTTTAATAACAACAATCACAATGTGTTAGTGTTGTTTTGTGCTGGTCCAGTCAATTCTAACTTACAGTGAGCCTTTAAGACAGAGTAGAACTGCCTCATAGAGTTTCTAGGCTGTATTCTTCACAGGAGCAGATCACCGAGTCCTTCAACCATGGAGTTTCTGGTGACTTTGAAATGCAGACTTTCAGTTAGCAACTGAGCTCTTAACTATTGTGCCCCAAAGACCTATAGCATATCTATAAATGAAGGTTTGTGAATACTCCTCATCAGACCTCTTCAATGAGGCTGCCAGATTTTGCTCTGTCAATCTCACTTCCCATCATTTACATATGAAAATCTAAATTTGATTACAGAAAAAAATAGACATGAGCTTCATGCTGAAATTAAATAAATTAAGCCTTGCAAACTTTTGTAATTGCCTCCAAATCTGGTACCAAGATCATAGCAACCCTATGCACAACAGAATGAGACACTGCCTGGTCCCACAACAGTTGCACAATCCTTGCTATACTTGAGTCCATCGTCACAGGCACTTTGTCAATCCCTCTTGTTGAGGGCCTTCTCCTCTTTCATGGACCCTCCACTTTACCAAGCATGACAACCTTCTCCAGGAAATGGTCCCTTCTGACAACACAACCAAAGCAGGTGTGATGAAGTCTGGCCATTGTCACTTCCAAGGAACATTCTGGCTGCACTTCCTCCAGGACACACCTGTTAATTCTTTTAGCAGTCCATGGTACTTTCAGCATTCTTTGTCAGCATCACAACTCAAAAACATCAACTCTTCTTTGGTCTTCCTTGTTCATTGTCCAGCTCTCACATGCATATGAGATGATTGAAAATACCATGATGGCTTGTCTCAAGTGCACTTTAGTCTTCAAGAAGACATCTTTGCTCTTCAGAACTTGAAAGAGGTCGTTTGCAGCTGATATGCTCAGTGCGATATGTCGTCTGATGTCCTGACTGTTGCTTCCATTGGCATCAGTTGTAGAACCAAGCAATGTGAAGTCTTTGACAATCTCAATCTTTTTTCCACTTATCGTGATGCTGCTTATACGTCCAGTTGTGAGGATTTTTGTTTTCTTTATACATTGAGATGTAAGCCATACTGCAGACTGTATTCTTCAATCTTCATCTGTAAGTGTTTCAAGTCCCTTTCAGCAAGCAAAGTGTCATCAGCATATTATAGGTTGTTAATGATTTTTCCTCCAATCTTGATGCTATGTTCTACATGTAGTCCAACTTCTCTGATTATTTGCTCAGCATACAGATTGAATAAATATGGTGGAATGATATAGCCCTGACATACTCCCTTCTTGATTTTAAGCCATGCAATGTCCACTTGTTTGAATGAAAGCCTCCTGGTCAATGTACAGGTTCCTCACGAGTACGATTATGTGTTCTGGAATTCCCATTCTTCTCAATGTTATCCACAATTTGTTATGATCCACACAATCAAATGCTTTTGCATCGTCAATAAAAGATAAGTAAACATCTTTCTGATATTCTTTGTTTTAAGCCAAGATCCATCTGACACTAACAATGATATACCTCATTCCACGTTCTCTTCTGAATCCAGTTTGCATTTCTCCAAGTTCTTTGTCAGTATACTCCTGCAAGTGTTTTTGAGTTATCTTCAGTAAGATTTTACTTGCATGCAATATTAATGATACTGTTCAATAATTTCCACATTCTGTGAGATCACCTTTCTTTGGAATGGGTTCAAATATGGATCTCTTCCAGTCAGTTCATGAGGTAGCTGTCTTGCAAATCTCTTGGCATAGTCATGTGAGGGCCTCCAATGGGGCACCCATTTGTTGAAACAGGTCAGTGGGTATTCTGTCAATTCCTGTTGCCTTGTTCTTCACCAATTCTTTCAGCGCAGCTTCAACTTCTTCCTTCAATACCATTGGTTCTTGATCATATGTCTCCTCCTTAAATGGATGAATATTGACCAGTTATTTTTGGTGCAGTGACTCTGTGTATTCCTTCCATCTTCTTTTGATGCTTCCTGCATCATTCAATATTTTGCCCACAGAATCTTTCAATATTGCAACTCAAGGCTAAATTTTTTTCCTCAGTTATTTCAGCTTGAGAAATGCAAAGCCTGTTCTTCTCTTTTGGTTTTCTAACTCCAGGTTTCCTCACATTTCATTTTAGTAATTGGCTTTGTCTGCTCGGGCTGCTCTTTGAAATCTTCTGTTCAGCTCTTTAATCTTGTCTTTTCTTCCATTTGCTTTAGCCACCCTCTGCTCAAGGGCAAGTTTCAGAGTCTCTTCTGACATCCATTTTGGTCTTTTCTTTTCTCATTTTTTAATGACCTCTTGCTTTCTTCATTGATGATGTTCTTGATGTCATCCCACAATTCTGGTTTTCAGTCATTGGTGTTCAATGCAACAAATCTATTTTTAGATGGTCTCTAAATTCAGGAGGGATATATTTAAGATCCTATTTTGGCTCTCGTGGACTTGTTTTAATTGTCTTCAACTTCAAATTGAACTTGCCTATGAGCAGTTGATGATCTGTTCCACAATCAGCTCCTGACCTTGTTTTGGCTGAAGATATTGAGCTTCTCTATTGCCTCTTGCCACAGATGTAGTCAATCTGATTCCTGTGTATTCCATCTGGTGCAGTCCATTTATATAGCCACTGTGTTAGATTGGGTTCTCTAGAGAAACACAAAAACTAGCAAAGTGTATATATATATTTATAGAGAGAGAGAGAGAGAAATTTATCTTAGGAAAATGGCTCACAAGCGTATAGAAGCCGACAAGTCCAAGCTGAGAAGTCCAAGTCTCTGGAGGAGATGGGGCTTGCAGCTGCCTTGGCTTCCACAAGCACAGGGGGCCGAGAGATTCAAGCTGGCATGCAGTACACTGGTCATTGACTCCAACAAAAGACGAATCCGAGATCTCCAGGCCGAGTGGTGGGCCGCTCACTCACGGAAGTCTGTAGTCCGCACACCAGGGTTCCAACCCCTCAAGGAGTGCGGCTCTTCCCGGGATGTCCCTGGATATCTTGGAAGCAGGCCACACCCCTAGGGAAACTCCCCTTGGGCAGACTGGCCACTCAGAACACAGTCATCTGATCCATCATGGACACACAGCTCCAACTATCACAGCCACCATTTGTGTTGTTGAAAAAAGATATTTGTAATGAATAAGTCGTTGGTCTTGCAAAATTCTATCATGCAGTCTCCAGCATTATTTCTGTCACTGAGACCAAATTTTCCAACTACTGGTGATTCTTCTTTGTTTCCAACTTTTGCATTCCGGTCACCAGTGATAATTAACACATCTTGTTTGGATGTTTGGTCAATTTCAGAGTGGAAAAGTTGATAAAAATCTTCAATTTCTTCATCTTTGACCTTGGTGGTTGGTGCATAAATTTGAATAAAAGTAGTATTTACTGGTCTTCCTTGTAGTCATATGGATATTATCGTATCACTGACAGCATTGTAGTTCAGGACAGATCTTGAAATATCCTTTGTGATGATGAATACTGTGCCATTCCTCTTCAAATTGTCATTCCCTGCATAGTAGATCATATGGTTGTCTGATTCAAAATGGCCAAAACTGGTTCATTTCAGTTCACTAATGCCTAAGATATATATGTTTATGCATTCCATTTCATTTTTGACAACTTCCAATTTTCCTAGATTCATACTTCATACATTCCATGTTCCAATTATTAATGGATGTTTATAGCTGTTTCTCCTCAATCTATGTTGTGCCATGCCAGCAAACGGAGGTCCCCAAAACTTTACTTTGTCCATATCATTAAGGGAGGATATGAAGGGCCATTTACAGAGGAGTGTAGTAATAAATAAGGTGCTCAGGGCAGACCTTATTAAAGGTGATATTTTGAACAAAAACGTGATGCAAGTGAGGGAGTTTGCCAAACAAGTAACTTGGGGAGGTTGGGGGGGTATTACAGGTAAAGGGAGTAAGTAGAACAAAGAAAGTTTGGTGAGAACATGCCTGGTGTGTTACGAACAGCAAGGAAGCCAGTATATTTGCCCTTGTGATGTATTCATAATGCCTGGAACTACTTATCATAGTGAAAGTCTGTGTCTTTGTGAAAATGATTAAAGTTTTCCTCTAAGCCATACCATTTCTTTTTCACATGTTCATTATTCATAAAGTACCCTCTATCATGTTAGGGGTTAAAGATAAAGTGGCAAACAAGGCAAGCTCGTTCTTGATTCCAGTGTGAGAGAGGAACAATTACACAGGAATAGTGGTAATGGTGACCTGTGTATTAAAAAAAAAAAAAAAAAAAAAATACCAAACGCTTTGAGTTGATTCTGACTCATACTGACTGTACAGGACAGGGTAGAACTGACTCATAGAGTTTCCAAGGCTGTAAATCTTTGTGGAAGCAGATTACTACATCTTTCTCCTATGGAGCATCTTGCTGGCAGATTTGAACCTCCAACTTTTTGGTTAGCAACCAAGTGCTTAATCTTTGCACCATCAGTACTCCTTGATAGGGATATGAGGAAGGACTAACTTCATCTAGGAGGTCAGAGACAGCCTGTAAATGATGGGACCTTCTAGTTGAGGTGGGAAGAATTGGAAATTTGACAGAAAAGAAGTAAGGGAAACAGTGGCAGTAGGATAGTAGGTCAAAAGTCCTGGAGGCAAGATGGCACAGTGCATATGAGAACTGAAACAAGTTTAGCATGATTACAGTGCAGGGGACTAGAGATGGGAGTGTGAGAGAGATGGGAGATATCATTGGGACCTTAAACTATATATATATTTTTTTAATTGAGAAAGCATATTCAGTTTACTTAGCTATCTCATTATGCTAAAGAATATTTTGAAAATTTCCCTTAATTGCACCCATTTATAAATGCTTTTGGCATATAGAGTTAGCAAATTCTTAAATATGTTTCTGTACTAGGTTGAATAGCATGAATTTTATCTCTTTCAAACAAAATTCCATTGTTTTTCATATGAGTAGTTGTTTTCCTCATGGTTAAGGCTTCATCTTCTCTCAATTTCTTTTTTTTTTTCTTTCTTTCTTTCTTTCTTTTTTCTTTATTATTATTGTGATTTGGGTGAAGATTTACAGAGCAAATTCTCTTTCCATATAGCAGTTTACATATACTTTTCCTCATGATATTGACCACAGTTTACCACAATGCAACAGCTCCCCTCCAACTTCCTTCCCATAATTACCTCTTCCCAGTGTCCATCTCTCCATGGACTCCTGCCCCCTAAGCTGTCTCCCTGTGCATAGGCAGCCCTTCTTTCTCAATGATTGTTCTCTCCAAGGAGTGTATCTACCTCAGGTAAATGTTCAACTCATATGCCT
>NW_006922041.1:1053624-1054299 GCF_000298275.1 Orycteropus afer afer
CTAGATTTTCCTTGAGGAACTGTATAGTTTTAGGTTTCACATTTAAGTCTTTGATCCATCTGGAGTTTGTTTTTGTGTATGATGTGAGGTACAGAACTTGTTACAGCAGTCCATTCTATCTTGCAACTCTCTTAACTTCCTCATCATTTAGAAGTTCTGTAACTACACAGTCTTTTCCCTCTTTTTGTTTGTAGTTGTCCTTATTTGCCAATTAATGTCTGTTTACAGTATTGTAAGCTCATTTTGTTTTTGGTATGTCCATAGCTGTGGTTTCTGGGATATGTCATCTTGTGTATTAAGGGTCAGTCATTATTTGCTACTTTTGGTTCTCTGTTTAAAGTACTCCCTCTAGTATCTCTTGAAAGTTTGGTCTGGTTTTAACAAATTCCCTTAGTTTCTGTTTATCTGAAAATCTCCTAATTTCACCATCATATTTAAGGGACGATTTTGCCAGGTATATAATTCTTGGTTGAAAATTTTTCTCTTTCAGGGTTTTATACATACCATCTCATTGCCTTCTCACTTGCATGGTTTCTGCTGAGAAATCAGAGCTTATTCTTACTGGCTGTCCTTTGTAGGCAACTTTTTGTTTTTCCCGTGCTGCTTTCAGGATTCTGTCTTTGTCTTTGGTTTTGATGAGTTTGATGATGATGTTTCTTGGTGATTTTCTTTTGG
>NW_006922041.1:1054399-1059354 GCF_000298275.1 Orycteropus afer afer
TTCTGGGTCTGTATCCTGCTCCCTTGTTTCTACCACTTTATCCTGCTTCTTTGTGTGAACTGTGATGGTCTGTAGTCTCCGAGGCATCATGGCATTGTTGTATTTAGATTTCTGTTAATAGTTTGTGAAGAGTAGCCAAGGGTAATTCAGGCTTTTCTTGGTGTTTTTTATCATTGGCCCATTGGTGGAGAAGGAGGTAGTGGCTGTCACTCAGTAAGTGAAGTTTCAGGAGGTGTGGGTGTAGTTTTGTCTTATGGGGACTGTTGTTGTCTCCCACACAATCAGACACAAATTACAATCAAATAACCTTCAAAAAACTTGTCATTCTTGGAGGTCCCAAGTGTCCTTGGGGTTGCTGGAAAGCAGAATGTGTTCTTAAGCTCCAGGAATCTGTGAGAGTGCTGTCTCTTTAAATATCCAAAATAGTCAAGCCACTTTTTAAACCTTCAAAATGGCGGCGTCCTCCAGACTGGCAAAAGTCCACAGCTCAGCCCACCTTTCTCTTCACCTTCTCTGTTTGTTCCCCAGCCACCGTGCACAGTCCTCCATGCAGTCCCTGGCTAGCAGGGTGATTTTTAGGTTAATTCTTAAGTCCTACCACCACTCAGGAATCTCCAAGCTGTCTGTGCTGTCAGGATTGCTCACGACTGCTGCCAGACCGCAGCTCTGTATGTCTTCTTTTTTGGTATTTTCACACAAATTCTTCTCCTAGTTGGGGTTTAATCCACTTCTATATCTTTCCCTTCAAGGCTCAGGGGTCCAGGATTATCTTCTGTGTCTGCATTAATTGGTTTCCCTTTTCTTTGTTGAAGAGGATCTGTGCAGTCTTTCTGCCTAGTCCACCATCTTGCTGGAACTCTCAGCCTTAAACTATTTTGAGGAGTTTTTTCTTTCTTTCTTTTTTTAATTTTTGGAATAAATGGGAAGTTGTGAAGTATTTTTAAGTGGGAATTGATATAACCACATTTTTACCTACATTTTTTCTGTACAGAATTTGTCTCCATTATTTTTGGCTCATTTGTCTTCATTGGCCCATGTATGACCCTCTTGCATTAATTTATCTAGTTATTTTAAATAATATAACAACCTCCTTGTCATCACCACCCAGTATGAAAGCTTGACTCTTGACAATAGTTTTCATCTATTTAAGTAGTTTCTCTTACCACCATTTCCCACACCCCTGTCCTTCCTGACCAAGGTAACCTTCACCCAAATTCTGAGTTTATCTTTCTTTTGCTGTCTTTCATTCTTTTCCTCCTATCCTTCTATCTTTATTTCTTCCTTCTATTTCCTCTTAGATTTAATGCAACTATACATATTCTTTAAGGATCTGTGGTGGTATAGTGGTTAAGTACTCAGCTGCTAACTGAACTGTTGGCAGCTTGAACCTACCCAGTGGATCTGCAGGAGAAAGATGTAGTGATCTACTTCCATAAAGATCACAGCCTAGGGAACCCTATGGGGCAGTTCTACTCTGTCATATGAGGTCCTCATGGACTCAGTAGCAACTAACTTTAATCAATATATGCATTCCTCAAGGGTATATTTTTATTTGTGCAAAAATACCCTAGATACTATTAGTCAATAGTTTAGAGGGATATGGGATGATCCTCAAAGAGTTGTAGTGTCCACGTTCCACCAATGGGAATGGACCTTGTATTACAGTTGTTGTCACATGAAAGGCTAGTTGACAGAGCTCCCAAATCCAATATCCCACTTAGTTTTGGACGTGATATCTGATGCCTAGGGATCATGCTTTCTTGGATGAATCTGCCAAATTGCATGGAAATCCACCCATGTCTCAATATAATATTAGATTGTGCACATTAGCTGAGATCCACAAAGTTCTTAAGGTTGGCAGTGATAATGAGAGCCCTATACTTCCTTCAATGATCCAAATGATTTCTTTGCCAAATTTTTTTTTTTTTTCCAACAGCAAACTCTTTAAATTGAAAATGAGATACAGAAACAAGAGCTTATAATAGCATCTTCCTTTCCTTCTCATTAATTCATACCTGGTTCCTTTCTGGAACACTTGTGAATAAACAGAAATTTAATGGGGTCAGAAAAGATCAACCTGGAGCAGTTGCAGATCAAAATACTAGAGAAAAGCGTTGTGGAGAATAGAGGGAGAGAAGAGAGAGAGGGTTATGTGAAGATAGAAAAGTATTTTGTCGGTGAGGGTACAAGGAAGTACACAAGGGAGAGTATTTATTGGGGAGTGGAGCATTACAAAAATCTACAAAAACAAGTAGAAGAGGAGACAGGAGGGAGTGAAAGAGAGACAGAGAAAGAAAAGCAGAATTGGATGAATGAAATTGTGCCAACACCCAGGGAGATTGCTGAGGGGTTCCAACCTGCAGATCCATCTGTCTCCTCCAATTCTAGGGCAAACCTCATTAGTGTGAGGTGGCACCCCACGGCTCAGTCCCTACCCTGGGGACCTCAGATCCCCATCTGGCAAGCTTAAGGAACAACAATGTTTGCTTTGCCATGAGATTTGGATTCTCTTTCTCACTTTTCCTGATAAGAAAAATATATCTTTTCCACTATTTATTAGCTTTTGTTAGACTCATCATGCTATGTTATTCTAGCTTTAGGAGTCACAATAAATGCATTTTAAGTAGATTGCTGAAGAATTCCAATAATTTAACTCTGTATAATTGAACTCTATAATCTTTCTCAGTAATCTGACCCTGAAGGAGCTCAGAACAGCTACTAGGCTTCCCAGATATGGTTCCTTGGATGTAAGCCTATGCTGCAGGTCTGGGGCTTCTCACAATGCTAAAGGGTCACATGGGGCATGACATATTCTATTTCTTCCTGCAGGGAAAGAGGCTGTATCTAGGGGGCCATTGCAAATCAAGAGACTTATATGTAGAGGTGAAAAACGCCTTATACAGGAACCCACAAAAAACAATATAACCAAAATTTATTCAAGAAACATCCATGAACCTAACCATGGCTTGTTGTTGTCGAGTCATCTCTGACTCTTAGCAACCCTATGAACAGCAGGACAAAACACTGCCAGGTCCCGCAACAGCTCCACAATCCTTGCTATACTTAAGCCCATCACCACAGACACTGTCCATCCATCTTGTTGAGGGCCTTCCCATCTTTCATCAACCCTCCACCTTACCAAGCATGACATCCATCTCCAGGGAATGGTCCCTTCTGACAACATGAATAAAGTAAGTGAGATGAAGTCTCATCATTCTCGCTTTCAAGGAGCATTCTGGCTTCACTTCTTCTGGTGCAGATCTGTTAGTTCTTTTAGCAGTCCATGGTATTTTCAGCATTCTTTGCCAGCATCACAACTCAAAAGCATCAACTCCTCTTTGGTCTTCCTTATTCATTGTCTAGCTCTCATATGCATATGAGGTGATTGAAAATACCATGGCTTGTGTCAGGCACTAGGCATTTGACTGCTAACCAGAAGGCTGGCAGTTCATACCCACCAGCCGCTCCTCGGAAGGAAGGTGGAGCACTCTACTTCCATAGTGATACCACCTCAGAAACCCAAGGAGGGGTCGCCATGAGTTGAAATCGACTGGATGACAGTGGGTTTTGTTTTGTTTTTTTTTTTTTGTGTGTGTGTGTGTGTGTGTCAGGCACATGTTAGTTCTCAGGGAGACATCTTTGCTCTTCAGCACTTGAAAGAGGTCCTTTGCAGTCGACTTGCCCAGTGCTATACATCTTCTGATGTCCTGACTGCTGCTTCCATTGGCATGGATTGTAGAACCAAGTAATGTGAAGTCTTTGACAACATTAATCTTTCCTCAACCAAAGCTCATTGGGTGATAATTTAAAGCTCTCATAGGCAAGCCTTCTTCTGCCAAAACAGCAAATTCATTATTATTAGGTTTTTACAGGCTGGCTCTCTGTTTTTGCATTAAGAACTTTATTTTTCAACAGACATATAGCACCTAACAACAACAATAGGAAGTCCATACACAATGCCAGCATTGTCATAGGTTCTGGGTCTAGAGTTATGTAAAAGATGTTTTTCTTGCCCTCATGAAGCTTACAATTTCCTGTAATAAGTGAGCTTGGATAAGAGGAAAGGAAATTGTTAAGTAATATTTCAGGAGACATAAATTCCACTCCTCTTCTTTGGGATATTGCAGATACCACTCTAGGTTCCTCCTTGTCTTCCACTCACTTAAGAAATGAGCAAAGGAAAAGAGGTAGATGGGGAGCACCACATTTGCCTTGAACTCCCACCTTCTCTACTTATTTGCTACCTGATATTTCTGAGCTTCTATTGCCTTCATTGATAAAATCTAGTCTGCCAGATGGACCTCACAAAAGTTTTGGCAGTTGAAATAAAACTATAAGAAGCACGTTGTAAATTGTACTATACTAAAAATGTAGTGTTCCCTTCTACTCCTATTCCCTTAGCTTTGGTGTCAAGATAAAGAATGATTGAATCCTCATTCTGCCACACTCACCTGTGTGCCTCAAGTTTTTGAGTGACTTTTGGATCCTCAGTTTGTCATTTGTGAAGTGTGTTTATCACATTTAATTCATATGATTACACATTAAAAAAAAATAGTAACAATTTAAAGCCTTATTCTGCTAAGAAGAAATTGACAAAGGTCAATTTATTGTTTTTCTTCTTTCTTCTTGTTCTGCTCTCTTTTCTTTCACTGTTTCACTTTTCCCCTAAAAACAATGAAGAAAATAAGATCAAGGTTGCTGTAGATGGAAGGGAAACTAAATGAGTTCTGCTTTATTCCCCAATAACAATTCTTAAACCTCATTCTTCTCTGACAAAGCAGCAGTCACTCAAACAAGGGTAATAATAGATGGGATAATAACAATAGCTAATAACAATTAGTACTTTGGGATGACCAGGAACTATGGTGACATAATGCCTAAGGCATTTGACTGCTAAGCAGAAGGCTGGCGGTTCAAACCACCAGCCACTCCTCAGAAGGAAGGTTGGGCAATCT
>NW_006922041.1:1059819-1061246 GCF_000298275.1 Orycteropus afer afer
AGAAAGATGGCACAGACCCTCTTCAACAAAGAAAAGGGAAACCAATTAACACAGACACAGAATATAATCCTGGACCCCTGAGCCTTGAAGAGAAGGATATAGAGGTGGACTAAATGCCAACTAGCAGAAGAATTGGCATGAAAATACCAAAAAATTAGACATACAGAGCTGTGGTCTGGCAGTGATCCTGAGCGATCCTGACATCACAGACAGTTTGGAGATTCCTGAGTGGTGATAGGACCTAAGAATTAAGCTAAAAATCAGCTCTGCTAACCAGGGACTGTGCAGAGGACTGCTCTGGTGGCTGGTGAATAAACGGAGAAGGTGAAGAGAAAGCCAGGCTGAGTTGTGGACTTTTGCCTGTCTGGAGGGCACCACCATTTTGAATGTTCACAAGTGGCTTGACCATTTTGGATATTTAAAGAGACAGCAATCTTCCACATTCCAGGGGCTTAAGAATACATTCTGTTTGCCAGAAACCCCAAGGACACTCTGGACCTGCAGGACTGAAAAGGTGGAATATTCCTCTTGTTACTCTTATACCCCACACTCACTTGGTGAATGGAGGTGCAGCCATCCCCCACTCTCACCCACCTTCTGGGCATGCAGGAACTCTATCCCAGTCTGTGTGTTCAGACGGAGCCTGGATCCCCTGCCCTGTCCTCCACCGATCTTTTTTTTTGTTTTCTCTTTTTTTATTTTTATTTTATTTTCTTTTTTGCTTTCTTTTTTCTGGTGTTTCGTTTGCTTATATTTGTCTGTTTTAAAACTACTACTATTATTAATACTTTTGTCCTTTTTGCTATTATTCTTTTGTCTTCCCCACCCAGGTCCTAGGTATCAGGTATTTTTTTCTTTTCCCTGTTCCTGGTTGAAAAAAAAATAATAATTTCCCCCCCCTTTTTTTCTCAGAGTTAACCCCATTCTTTGTTTTACTTTTTGCATTTTTCCCATTTTTTTTCTTCGTTATTCTCCTCTACTTTTTTCCTCTTAGTGCCCTATCCCCATATAGTGCCAGATTTCTTTTTTTTTTTTTTTTCTTCCTCTTTTTTCCTTTTTTCTTTTTTTGGTTACTGTTACTGTGTGATTACATGGTGTCTATTTTGTTCATGTGCTTTTAGTTTCAGATCATTATTTAGTTGTAATTTTTGTCTAACTGAGTGGGAGACAGCAACAATCCCCATAAGACATAAGTATCCCCACACCTCCTGCAATTTCACTTACTGAGCAATGTCCACTACCTCCTTCTCCACCAACGGGCCAATGATAAAAAACCACCAAGAAGAGCCTGAATCACCCTTGGCTGCTCTTCACAAACTGTTAACAGAGATCTAAATACAATAACACCATGATGTCTTGGAGAGAACAGACCATCACAGTCCACACAAAGAAGCAGGATAAAGTGGTAGAAACAAGGGAGCAGGATA
>NW_006922041.1:1061843-1062993 GCF_000298275.1 Orycteropus afer afer
GGATAGACCCCAAAAGAAAATCACCAAGACACACCATCATCAAACTCATCAAAACCAAAGACAAAGACAGAATCCTGAAAGCAGCATGGGGAAAATTACTTACAAAGGTCAGCCAGTAAGAATAAGCTCTGATTTCTCAGCAGAAACCATGCAAGTGAGAAGGCAATGGGATGATATATATAAAACCCTGAAAGAGAAAAAATTTCAACTGAGAATTATATATCTGGCAAAATTGCCCCTCAAATATGATGGTGAAATTAGGAGATTTCCAGATAAGCAGAAACTAAGGGAATTTGTTGAAACCAGACCAACCTTACAAGCGATAGTAAAGGGAGTCCTTTGAACAGAGAACCAAAAATAGCAAATAACAACCGACCATTAATACACAAGGTGACATAACCCAGAAATCACAGCTATGGACATATCCAAAGTAAAATGAGCTTACAAGATAGTAAGCAGGGAACCAGAGACATCAATTGGCAAGTGAGGACAACTACAATCAAAAAGAGGGAAAAAACTGTGTAGTTACAGAACTTCTAAATGATGAGGAAGTTAAGAGAGTTACAAGATAGAATAGACTGTTCTAAACTCAGGGAGAAAATTATAAATAATAGGGTAACCTCAAAGAAAAATGATAAACCTTCACATCACAATAAAAAAAGAGGACAAGCAGAAATATTCAGCATATACTAAAACAACAGCAACAAAGGAAATGATAGCACAACTCATAAACATAATGAGCTCAGCACAGAAAACAATATGGACCAAAGAAACCAGGGCCATCATCAAAAAACACATAACTAAATGACAACAACTGATTCATATGTGTCAATAATTACACTGAATGTTAATGGATTAAATGCACCACTCAAGAGATGGAGAGTGGGAGATTGGATAAGAAAACAAAACACATCAATATGCTGCCTACAAGAGACACACCTTAGAGATAAAGACAAAAATAGATTAAAAATCAAAAGTTGGAAAAAGATATATCAAGAAAATGGCAACAATAAGACAGCAGGAATGGCAATATTAATTTCTGATCAAGTAGACTTTAAGACAAAAACCATAATATGAGACAAGGAAGGACATTATATAATGATTAAAGGATCAATTGAACATGAAGATATAACCATAATAAATATTTATG
>NW_006922041.1:1066362-1077125 GCF_000298275.1 Orycteropus afer afer
GTAGAATCTGCAAAACACCACATAACGTGGATGAACTTGGAGGACATTATGCTGAGTGAAATAAGTCAATCACAAAAGGACAAATATTGTATTAATCTGTATTATAAAAGTCAAAGAAATGTTTATCTATGAAAGGACATGTTCTTTGTTGGTTACCAGGAGTAGGAGGAGAGAGGAAGGAACACTGTTAAATAGATAGAGATAAATATTGATTTGGGTGAAGAGAAGGGCAATATAGCAAATGTGAGTGATCATTATCGTGGCATTGAGGAAGAGAAAAACATAGAGAGGTCCATGGGAGGTACAGACAACAAAGATGAACCCTTTTGCACATATAGTACAGCATTGTCAGTGAAGGCAAACATGGGTATGTTGGTAGATAGATGGGTGGACAGGCTGAACTAGTTGGTATCTCTATGAAGTGGGGAATGTACCCAAGAACATGTATCAGGTTGCCAGATAATGGTCCTATAAGTTTATGTGTATGATCTGAATTCTCAGATGTATAGTAGAGCTGACAAGGGGCAAGGTTGTAGTCACTGCTTGATCACAGCCAGCTACCAAGAGAGACCTCGTAGTTGAACCTGTGGGCTCAGGACCATAGTTGCAGAGGATATGAAGCCCAACTGGCATAACATAGTGCACAAAACATTGTTTTGGCAAGTAGCGACTGTGTCTTAAAAGCTTGCAAGCTGCCATCTAGATGCAACGATGGCTCTCTCCTCATCCAGAGAAAAGAAGAATGAGGAAAACCAAAAAATCATGGAAACAATAGTTCTAGCAACTGGTGCACATCCAATCTTCAGCCTATATGACTATGAGACCAGAAGAACTAAATGGTGCCTGGCTACCAATGTAAACCACTTGGAAGGGGATATATGAAGGAGATCCTTAATAGAAATGGAGAATGATGTGGAACAAAACTCAAAATAATTTGGAGAAAAAAAAAAAAGAGTTTAGGACCAGGTTTGCTGGTCCGATAGAGCCTTGTGGAACCACTGAGACTATGGCCCCTAGCTGCCCTTCAGGTCTGGAATTGAAACTACGACTGTGGCTTCCAGCCAACAATAGACAGATATATGAGTTGAACATTTCCCTGAGGTAGATACACTTCTTGGAGAGAACAAGCATGGAAGAAAGAAGGGCTGCTTATGCAGAAGGAGACAGCTCAGGGGGCAGGAGTGCATGGAGGGATGGACAGATGGACACAGGGAAGAGGTAACTATAGGGAGGAAGTGGGAGGGGAGCTGTTGCATTTTGGTAAATTGTGGTCAATGTCATGAGACGAAGTGTATGTGAACTGCTGTATGGAAAGTGAATTTGCTCTGTAAATTTTCACCCAAATCACAATTAAAAAAAAAAAAAACTATGGAACACAGTTCTATTCTGACACACAATGGGTCACCATGAGTCAGGATGTACTCAATGGCACCTGGTGAACTGATTGTCTGATACCAGATCTCTGCTCTTAACCCTGGGCTCCTTGTCAAAATGTTTTATAAGACTTGTGCTGATAAAGGAAAAGTAACACTGTCTCTGGATTTCCTGTCCAGGTTCTGCATGTATTTATTAAGAACTAAGTATAAATATTGCATGGATGGATGAATTGGTGGCTGGATGGTAGATGGACAATTCTTAAGAAGTTCAAGGCACATATGTGGTGCTTCAGAGTCCAAGTGATTTTCAGCTTTCTCACTAAATTATCATGTCCCATAATTCTCTTTTTCTAATTTTTCTCTGCTTTCATTTCAAAGATAAAATACACATTGCACATCTTTTCTCCTTGTAGGAAGTCATTTGATGTTGCCATTGCAGCTTCAACTCTTACACACAGATGCTTTATTCAAATTCTTGGACCCAGTTTGTTCAAATATTGCAAATCAGTATCATTTTGTTATTCAACTCTTATTTCTGATTGGATAGTGGAGAGGTTGTGGACAATCAACTTGTTATTAATATAATTAACAATTATCTGAGGGTCCTTAGGAAGTCAGGTAGGCATTGAAATAGCTGCTTTGCCTTTTTCTTTTATCTCATCTTCCTGGTATTTCTTTTGGGTTCAGTGTCTATGGCCATGGTTAATATACAGTGTAATTGAGCCCTAAACCCAGGTGCCTGCTCTTTCTTTTATACTGAACAAGCCCATATACAAAAGAATGAAACACTGCCCAGTCCTGCTCCATCCTCACAATCATTGCTATACATGAGCCCATCATTGTAGCCACTGTCAATCCATCTTGTTTGGAAGTCTTCCCCTTTTTCACCGATCCTCTTCTTTACCAAGCATGATAACCTTTTCCAGGAAATGGTACCTTCTCACAAAATGACCCAAGTATATGAGATGAAGTATGGCCATTCTTGCTTCCAAGGAACATTCTGGCAACACTTCTTCCAGGATGGATTTGTTTGTTCTTCTGGCAGTCAATGATATTTTTAATATTCTTTGCCAATACCACAATTGAAAGACATCAATTCTTCTTCGGCCTTCCTTATTCATTGTCCAGGTTTCACATGTATATAAGGCAATAGGAAATACCATGGCTTGGATTAGGCTCACCTCAATCTTCAAAATGACATTTTTGCTTCTTAAAGTTTTAAGGAGGTCTTTTTGCAGCAGATTTGCTCAGTGCAAGACAATGTCTGATTTCTTGACTGCTGCTTCCATGGATGTTGATTGTGGATCCAAATAAAATGAAATCCCTAACATCGTCAATCTTTTCTCCAATTATTGTGATGTTGCTTATTGGCCTAGTAGTGAGGATTTTCATTTGCTTTATGCTGAGATGTAATCCATACTGAAGATTGTAGTCTTTGATTTTCATAAGTAAATGCTCCAAGTCCTCTTCACCTTCAGCAAGCAAGGTTGTGTCATGTGCATATGTTGTTGTTGTTGTTGTTGTTATGTGCCATCGAGTCAGACCCAACTCATAGTGACCCCTCCTTGGGTTTCCGAGGCAGTATCACTACGGAAGTAGATTGCCTCATCTTCCTTCCGAGGAGTGGCTGGTGGGTTTGAACCACCAGCCTTCTGGTTAGCAGTCAAGCGCCTTAGGCACTATGCTACCAGAGCTCCCCATGTGCATTAGCAGGTTGTTAATGAGTCTTCCTCAAATCCTAATGCCTCATTCTTCTTCATATAGACCAGTTTCTCAGATTATTTACTCAGCACACAGATTGGATAGGTATAGTGAAATGATAGAACCCTGACACACGCCCTTAGTGATTTTAAACCATGCAGTGTTCCCTTTTTCTGTCCAAACAACAGCCTCTTGGTCTATGTACAGGTTCCTCATGAGCACAATTAAGTAAGTGTTTTGAAATTTCCATTCTTCATAATGTTATCCGTAATTTATTATGATTCACACTTCCCAATGCCTTTGCATTGTCAATAAAATATAGATAACCATCTTTCTGGTATTCTTTGCTTTCAGCCAATACCCATCTGACATCAGCAGCAATATCTTCCATTCCCCATCCTCTTCTGAATCCCTCTTGAATTTCTGGAAGTTCCTGTCAATATGCTGCTGCAACCACTTTTAAATTATCTTCAGCAAAATTATACTTGCATGTGATATTAATGATATTGTTCAATAATTTCAACATTCTGTTGGATTGTCTTTCCTCTGAATGGGCCAAATATCAATCTCTTCCAGTGAGCCTATCATCTAAGAGTTCCATAATTTGTTGCAATGTCTCACAGAACTCATGAACCACCAAGAAAATGACTCACATGGTTGTGGCGGCTGGCAAGTTCCAAATCTGTGGATTGGGTGTCAATCTGGGTGATTCTCTTCACTCAATGTTTGCAAGGACTGTTGTTGTTGTTGTTATGTGCTGTCGAGTTGGACCTGACTCAGAGCAACCTTTCCTTGGGTTTCCGAGGCAGTATCACTACGAAAGTAGATTGCCCCATCTTCCGACTAAGGCACCCAAATTCGCTGATCAGATGACAGGTTACTGCCTCACAAATTGGGAGATGTTGGTGCATCAGATCATGTAATAAGTTTGCTGCCTCAAGTCTTAAGAACGAGAGGTCAGAGGATGATGAACCAGATGCAAAATCCAGAGCAAAAAAGAAAACTTTACCAGAACATTCATATATAATGGATGCAGACCATATATTTCCTCAAGGAAACTCAGGTTAGTAAGTTGCATCACACCCTGTAGTAAGCTGATGACCCAAGATATATCCCACCCTCATCTTGTCTCATTAACATAACACACAACTCGCTCCAAAACGGGACCAGAACGACAGGCATAGATGTTAGCATTTATAACACATCACAAAATGGAAGACTATGGCTAGAAGGGCCATATTAAGTAATTCACTGCACTATAGAGCTCAATGTTGTCCTCTTGAAGAGGTACAAAATTGTCTTTTTAATCTGTTTTTACTCTAAAATTATCTTGTCATTTCTTATTAAAATAGGAAAAGAGCCACCCCCTAATTCCAGTATTATCTTTAGATGAGACACCTTGAAAGATTTGCCTGAATCTTACATATTTGTTCATATCACTTTTATCCTTGAATTATGGTTACATACCTATTTTAGCATAGGAATGGGAAAAAAAAAGCAGCATACATTCTCTTCTTTACCATAAATGATGTGTTGTGACAATCAAACCATAAATAGCTTGAATTTATTCCAAGTGTTGTGTCTATTTCAGCAAATACCTGTTATGAATGTTTATTATAAATGCTGGAATGCTGATCTCATCTCTTTACTAAGCAAGAAAAGCTAGAATGGAAGAAGTGACCTTTACTTTTGGAATTATAGCATGTAGACATTACAACATGCTTGGAAACCATTGTTGTCCTTGAGAGGAAGACATGTGCATGAAAATGTGGCAAAATATTCCTTTTCATAATCTTCAAGCCAAAGTGATGTTTCATTTTCTGCCCAAAGGAGCCCAGGTAGTGAAGTGGTTAAAAACTCAGCTGCTAATTGAAAGGTTGGCAGTTTGAAATACCACTGGCTCTATGGGGGAAAGATCTGGCAATTTGCTTCCATAAAGAATCCAGCACAGGAAACCATACAGGGCAGTTCTACTCGTAGTAACACATTGGGTTACTATGAGTCAAAATCAACTCAACAGCACCTAACAACAGCAACATTCTCTGTCCTCTTCCTGTCTCTGATGAGCAAAAATGTCTGTGGAAAGCTGTTAAAGATGGTAGACATGGTCCCATCCTTGGAAAAGGTAGTTGAGTTCTCTGAGAAGCTTATGCATATATGAAGCTTGGAGTACAAGAAGTTGATTTGGATGTGAAAGATAAAGCCAACATTAGGCCCCAAAGTCCTCCAGATACAGTGTAGATAAGCAAAAGTCTTTCTCAACCCAATGAAAGGACTCTGGATCAAAGATTTCCCACTCCCTGAGTTGGGCAAAAATGCCCATGCCCTATTACTTCCACAGTGCTCAGCATTTGGTTAAAGTAGATCTGAAAAAGGAATTTCTCAGCTTGAAAGCACACCTTGCAACAGAATGGAAAACTCTTTCTTGAGGGAGATTCAAATGGTGCACTTCTTTGTTGCCACAGTAGCCCATTAGAGTTCTTTTGATACTGTTCTTACATGTCACTGCCTAGTCTCCAAATCTCCTAAAGAATTTTTCAGTATTCTGCATTCCCTTAAACACCTTTTTAGTTATACTTCACTGTATCATTTATTTATTTATTTTAAGTTTTTACCTTAGGAATAAAAATATACATCCTTAATTCTTCAAATTTCCACTTAAAGGTAGTGTAGTACCTCTCCGTGCAACATATACAAACTTTGCAATCATATACCTCCATACACCTCATCATCTATCTTGTAATTATTATGTATATTATATTTACATTATAAATCCCACTGGACAATAGAATTTTTGCTTTAAGTTATTATACAACAAATAAAAAAATTATGAGACAGAAGCAAAAAGAAAAAAATAGTCTTTCCCATTTACCTCCCTATTTACCATTTGTTACACTCTTGTCTTGTCTGAGATCTGAGGTTCCATCCCACATCATTTCTTTTTAGTGTGTAGGATTTCCTTAAGCATTTCTTGCAGTGAATGCTTACTTCTAAAAGATTCTCTAAGTCTCTTGTCAGAACCTGACTTTCTTTTACCTTTAAAAAGAAAGGAAAGGTTATTATTTCTGGATATAGAATTCTAGCATGACTTTTATTTTTCTTTCAAAACTGTACAAATACTATTCTATTTTCTGCTAGCCTCTCTGGCTTCTAATGGTCAATCAGTTGTTAATTGGGTTATTCCTTGTATGTAATATCTCATTTTTCCTTTGTCGTTTTCAAGATTAGCTCATCTTCCTTTGCTTTTAAAAGTTTGACTATAAAATGTGTCTCAGTATGTGGACTTCTTCATGTTGATTCTACTCTTTGTTCATTGACCATTTAGTATCTGGAAATATCTTAAATTTTATCAAATTTTGGAAATTTTTGGCCATTATTTTTCAAATATATTTTTATCCCATTTTTTCCTTTCCTCTCCTTTTGATATTTCAGTTTCATGTATACTGAATTATTTATTATCATTTAATAGGTTCCTGAGGCCTTGTTCATTTTCTTTATTTTTATCATTTTTTCAAATTAGACAGTTTCTAGTGATCTATCTTCAAGTTAGTTTACATTTGTCTCGTTTGCTCCATTTTATTAGGTCTATCAGTGACTTCTTTTTAATTTTAGATTCTTTTTTTCAGTTCTAGAATTTTAATTTACTTTTTGTCATTTCTATTATGCTGAGTTTTTGCAATATTTTAATTCATAAGAACATATTTTGTTTGACTTCATGGAAGATACATATACTAGCTGCTTTAAAACCTGTGTTAAGTCTATCATCTGGTTCATTTTAGAGTCAAACTCAGCTGATTTTCTTGTCTTTTGAGAATGTGTTTCATTTTCTTGTTTCTTCATGTTGTCAGTTCATATGGGATTAGATCCTGGATGTTATTTTTCTCTAATGAATGTTATATATTTTATTTCAGCAGGTAACTTGAACTGAACTGAACTTTAACTGAAGAGAGTTTCTTTGGTGGCAATTTGGGTCTTTTGTCTTTAGCTTACCTGCTTTGAGTCTAGTCATCCCTATGTGGTTCAGAGATCAGTCAGAGATGTGAGTAGAAGGAACTTGGGGATACTCTCCTTTTCCTATCTGGAATTCCTTCTTTCCTTTTAATAGCCACAGTTCTCAGTCAGAAACACTGAATTTTTCTTCATCACAGAAATTCTGCCACCTCACATAAGCCATGCCAAATGCATTTAGACCTAGATTAAAAGCTGTGAAAATGGGAACTTGCTTTACAATTCTTCTCTTCCTCTGCTCCTAATGTGAACACCCCACCAGAGTTTGTTTCTTTTCACTCTCCAGTGCTTTCAGATGGAAGAGTGAAATAAATTTGTACTATATCTCTGGTGGTGTAGTGTCTAAGACATTTGACTGCTAACTAGAAGGCTGGTGGTTCAAACCCACCAGTGGATTTTTTAATTATATCCAGGCTTTATAGCTACTTGTTTCAGGAGAGTCATCTAGTAGAGTCTTACTTTGACATTATTAGATGCAGCTAACTAAAGTCTTTTAAAACACCTTAGCTGTAATTATTCTACTCCTATGTCTTTGTTCATTTGCTTCCTGAATACCTCTCAAATATGGTCACATCTCTTTAGTTTGATAGGCACTACACTGCTTTAAACCACCATCATCTCCTGCCCTGATTTATTAGTTCTTAAATTTACTCTAGTTTGAAGACTCCCAATTCCAAATAATTCTCCACACAATTACTAACTCAAACTCACTGCTGTTGAGTTGGATCCAACTCATAGTGACTTCTCCTTGGGTTTCTGAGGCAGTATCACTGCAGAAGTAGATTGCCCAATCTTCCTTCCAAGGAGTGGCTAGTGGGTTTGAACCACCAGCCTTTTAATTAGCAGTCAAATGCCTTAGACACTACACCACCAGAGATACAGTACAAATTTATTTCACTCTTTCATTTTAAACAGTTCAATGGATCCTTACTATTTAACAATAAAAATTAAAATCCTTAGAGAAATAAGACATTACAGTGTTCCACAGTATGTTGTCATTGTTGTTGTTAGGTGCTGTCAACTCTGTCCAATTCATAGTGACCCTGTGTAAAACAGAACAAAACACTGACTGGTCCTGTTCTGACCTCACAATCTTTGCTATACCTGAGCCCATTGTTGCAACCACTGTGTCAATCCATCTTGTTAAGGGCCTACCCCTTTTTCCCTGACTTTCCACTTTACTAAGCATGATATCCTTCTCCAGGGAATGGTCCCTTCTAACAACATGACCAAAGTAGGTGAGATGAAGTCTGGTCATTCTCTCTTCCAAGGAGCATTCCAGCTGCACTTCATCCAGGACAAATTTGTTAGTTCTTCTGGTAGTCCATGTTATTTTCAGTATTCCTTGCCAAGACCCCAACTCAAAAGAATCAACTCTTCTTCTGTCTTCTTTATTCACTGTCCAGCTTTCACATGCCTATGAGGAGACTGAAAACACCATGACTTGGGTTAGGAGTACCTTAGTGTCTTTGAAGTACTCTTCAGCACTTTAAAAAGGAGAGTGGATTTGCCTAGTGCAATGTCATCAGATTTCTTGACTGCTGCTTCCATGTGTGTTGATTGTTGAATCAAGTAATATGAAATCTTTGACAACTTCAATCTTTTCTACATTTATTATGATGCTGCTTGTGGGTCCAGCTGTGAGGATTTTTTTTTTTTTTTTTTTATGTTGAGGTGGAATCTATACTATAGTCTATAGTCTTTAATATTTATCAGTAAGTGCTTCAAGTCATCTTCACTTTCAGGAAGCAAGGTTGTGTACTCTTTACATTGCAAGTTATTAATGAGTCTTCCTCCAATCCTAATGCTGCATCCTTTTTCATATAGTCCAGTTTCTCGGTTTATTTGTTTGGCATACAGATTGAATAAGTATGGTGAAAGATACAATCCTAACACACTCCCCTCCTGATTTTAAACCATGCAGCATTCCCTTGTTCAGTTCAAATGACAGACTCCTAGTCTATGTACAGGTTCCTCATGAGCACAAGTGTATACTATAGTATAACTCCAAACCAAAACCTAACTCACTATCATGGAGTCAGGTACAACTCTTAGCTATGCCTCCTTGGGTTTCCTAGGCAGGATCACTACAGAAGTGGATTGTCCAACCTTCCTTCTGAGGAGTGGCCAGTGGGTTTGAACTGCCAGCCTTCTGGTTAGCAGTCAAATGCCTTAGGCATTACACCACAAGAACTCCTTATACCATAGTATAGCTCTTGTCTGTTCCTCTTGATTCACCTACCCTACAATTTCTCCTGCTTTCTGAGCTCCAATAAAATCATCTTCTGTCTTCTCTTTTGGTGACATTTGTTTTTCCCCTACTTGCCTATGCATGGGTAGCTATTTTGGATAAGAATATTCTTCTATTGTTCTTTGTGGAGTAACTCCCATTCCTCTTTAAGATCTCAGTTCAAATATCAGCCTCTTCAGGAAAGGTTTCCTAGCCCTCCAGATTGAGATAGGTTCCTTGTGATAGATTCTTAAAGTCCATCATTCCTTAACTACCACCAGAATGTTTCACCCGGGTTTTTTCCATTCGAAATAACCACCTTCCAATAATAAATTATTCGATTTTATATGCTTAGGTTTGAGCCAAAATTATTTCTGAATAGATTTGAAGCTCTATTCAGTTTTCATAGATTAAGACAATCTTTCCTGAGATGCAGTCTTAGTGAAGGGTTAAAAAAACCATAGATTATAGTTACTAGAAAATTCAACATCTTTTGTACTCAATGCACAAACACTTACTGGCAACTAATGTTGCACATCATTGAAATTTAGACCCTGGTCTTGTTTATTCACTCTCGATCACTTTCATATATCATTATGTTTTGAATCTTGATGTCCCTGAGTGCTTTTATATAATTATGCCCAGGGCCAAATGATCTTCATTCAGTAGTTTGATTTTTGAAAAGAAATCTTGAGATTCAGAAAACTTAAGTTTTTAAAGATCTTAGGTTACAAAATTGGAGTTAAGTATGCATAAACCTGGCCAGACACAGCAGCAGGGAGCTCAGGTGAGGGGAAGGAACCAGGCCCCACTCCCCAAAGAAGCAGGAAGGAGAAGCTGGAGGATGCAAGACAGAGGGGCAGGATCCAAGCAAGGGGAGATTGGAGAGGTGTGGAACAGCTAAGGGAGACAAACTTATCTGTCAGTTTTTCATACTGTGGTGGCTTATGTATTGCTCTGAGGCTTGAGGCTGTGTCACCAGTGTTTTAAATGTAAGCAGGGTTACACATGGTGCATAAGTTTCAATGCAGCTTACAGACTGAGACAGACTAGTAAGAAAGAAGAGGCCATCCACTTCTCAAAAAATTGGCCATGGAAAACCTCATAAATAGCAGAGAAACACTGTCTGATATATTTTATTGCACAACTTTATGAATAGCCCAGAAACATTGTCTGATGCAGTGCAGGAGGAAACACCCCTTAGGTCAGAAATACAACTGGAAAGATACAACTGGAAAAGAAAAAAAATACAGCTGGAAAAGAACTGCATCATCCAAGTAGAACCAACTTTACTGGTCTGGATAAAGTAAAGCTTTTGAGACCTCCATTTGCTGATGTGGCATGACTCAAATTGAGGAGAAACAGCTGCAAACATCCATTAATAATTGGAACATGGAATGTACAAAGAATGAATCTAGGAAAATTGGAAGTTGTCAAAAATGAAATGG
>NW_006922041.1:1077570-1082147 GCF_000298275.1 Orycteropus afer afer
ATGCCCCAACCACCAAAGCCAAAGATGAGGAAATTGAAGATTTTTATCAACTTCTATAGTCTGAAATTGACCAAACATGCAATCAGGATATGTTAATTATCACTAGTGACTGGAATGCAAAAGTTGGAAACAAAGAAGAATCACTGGTACTTGGAAAATTTGACCTTGGTGACAGAAATAGTGCTGGAGATCACATGGTCAAATTTTGCAAGACCAACAACTTATTCATTGCAAATACCTTTTATCAACAACACAAACAGTGGCTATACACATGGACTTCACCAGATGGAGTACACAGGAATCAGATTGACAACATCTGTGTCAAGGAGGGATGGAAAAGCTCATTATCTTCAGCCAAAACAAGGCCAGGAGCTGATTGTGGAACAGACCATCAACTGCTCATATGCAAGTTTAATTTGAAGTTGAAGATAATTAAAAAAAGTCCATGAGAACCAAAATATGACCTTGAATATATCCCTCTTGAATTCAGAGACCATCTAAAGAATAGATTTGATGTATTGAACACCAATGACCAAAAACCAGAAGAATTGTGGGAAGACATCAAGAACATCATCCATGAAGAAAGCAAGAGGTTCTTAAAAAAACAGAAAAGGAAGTAAGTAAAGACCAAAATGGACGTCAGAAAAGACTCTGAAACTTTCCCTTGGACAATAGCTCAAGCAAATGGAAGAAATGACAAAATAAAAGAGTTGAAGAGATTTCATAGAGCTGCTCAGGTGGACAAAGCCAATGACTATAATGAAATGTGCAAAGACCTGGGGTTAGAAAAGCAAAAGGGAAGAACAGGCTTGACATTTCTCAAGCTCAAAGAACTGAAGAAAAAAATTAAGGCTTGAGTTACAATATTGAAAGATTCTATGGACGAAATATTAAATGATGCAGAAAGCATCAAAAGAAGATGGAAGGACTACACAGAGTCACTGTACCAAAAAGACCTGGTATGAAATCCATCCATTTCAGGAGGTAGCATATGAGCAAGAACCATTGGTACTGAAGGAAGAAGTTGAAGCTGCACTGAAAGAATTGGCAAAGAATAAAGCTTCAGGAATTGACAGAATACACAATGAGATGTTTTGACAAATGGATGCCCCACTGGAGGCACTAACTTGGCTATATCAAGAGATTTGGAAGACAGCTACCTGGACAACTGACTGGAAAAGATCCATATTTATACCTATTCCAATGAAAGGTGATCCCACAGAATGTGGAAATTATTGAACAATATCATTAATATCATATGCAAGTAAAATCTTGCTGGAGGTAATTCAAGAAACGGTTGCAGCAGTACACTGACAGAGAATTTTCCTAAATGCAAGCTGGATTCAGAAGAGGACATGGAATGAGGAATATCATTGCTGATGTCAGATGGATCTTGGTTCAAAGCAAAGGATACCAGAAAGATGTTTATTTGTGTTTTATTGACTATGCAAAAGCATTCAATTGTGTGGATCATAACAAATTATGGGTAACATTGAGAAGAATGGAAATTCCAGAACACTTGATTATACTCCTGAGGAACATATACTTAGATGAGGAGGCTGTCATTAGAACAGAACAAGAGGATACTGCATGGTTTAAGATAAAGAAGGGAGTACGTCAGGGTTGTATCTTTTCACCATACTTGTCAATCGGTATGCTGAGCAGATAATCGGAGAAGCTGGACTATATTGAGAAGAACATGGCATCAGGATTGGAGGAAGAATCATTAACAACCTGTGATATGCTGACAACACAACTTTGCTTGCTGAAAGCAAGGATGACTTGAGGCACTTACTAATGAAGATTGAAGAATACAGTCGGCAGTATGGATTACATCTCAATATAAACAAAACAAAAATCCTCACAACTGAACCAATAAACAGCATCTCAATAAATGGAGAAAAGATAGAAGTTGTCAGAGACTTCACATTACTTGGTTTTAAAATCGATGCCAGTGGAGGCAGCAGTCAGGACATCAGTCTGCAAAGGACCTCTTTCAAGTGCTAAAGAGCAAAGATGTCTCCTTGAGGACTAAGGTGCGCCTGACACAAGTCATGGTATTTTCAATTGTCTCATATCATGTAAGAGCTGGACAATGAATAAGGAAGACCGAAGAAGAGTTGATGTTTTTGAGTTGTGATAGTGATGAAGAATTCTGAAAGTGCTGTGGACTGCTAAAAGTACTAACAAACCTGTCCAGGAGGAAGTGCAGCCAGAATGTCCCTTGAAAGTGAGGATGGCCAGACTTCCTCTAACATCCTTTGGTCATGTTGTCAGAAGGGACCATTCCCTGGAGAAGGATGTCATGCTTTGTAAGGTGGAGGGTCGACAAAAGAGGGGAAGGTCCTCAACGAGATGGATTGACACAGAGGCTGCAGTGATGGGCTCAAGTATAGCAAGGATCGTGGAGCTGTCATGGAACCAGGCAGTATTTCGTTCTGCTGTGCGTAGGGTTACGATGAGTCAGAGATGACTGGATGGCACCTAAGAACAACAACAACAACATGTATAAACTTATGGAGTAAAAGCTATAGTAATATATACCTGAAATGAGAGAAGGGGGTTCTAATTCCTATAACAAATTTGTCAAAAAACTTTTTTCTTTCCTCTCCACACTTAGATAGAAGTATATTTTTACATCTCATGAAAAATTAGCCAAAGAACTCAATTAGCCCCCCTACAAATGTCTTCAATTTCAGCTTTAAAGTACTTTAGCAAGACTGAAGAAATTTCAATATTCCAGACACATTAATTTTTGAATAAATTTCAAAATTAATTAATTTCACATTAATTACTCAATAAATGAAAATACAGTATAGTCAAATTTGACCTAATGCATTTACGCATACCAGTATTTTAACTCTCACAAACATTTCTTTGCTTTTGGAAAAAATAAATATTTCTTTTAATTTGCATTCTTTATGTTTGGAAATCAGTTCAACCTTTGTGTTGTACCTTCTTAGAGTAAATAGTGACATTCTTTGCTATAATATACTACACTGTTCTTTTGTTCCATCATCCATTACTTCCATTTTAAAATTGTGGCTTTTCCCACAGAAACAAAATTATTAGTAGGAAGCTCACATTTTCCACTGTAGTTCTTAAATTTTATTAAATATCAAAATAAGTACTTCCAATATCTAGCATAAATGTTGGGTTATTGTAAAACACTTTATAAAGACTCTAGTATGTATCATTAGTACTGAACACTTCCAATGCATTGAATATCTGTCTAGTATTTTTCTTCTCTGATCAATTCTTAAAAATTATCCTGAAATTAATGTCCTTTGACTACACTTTATGTAATAAAACATTTCTACTTATTTCCATTTATGTTAAGATAAATTGGACAATTTTTAACTTAAAGTTCCACACTAAACACAAATAAAAAAACAAATAACCACACTCATTGCCATCAAGCCAATTCTGACTCACAGTAACTCTGTGGGTCAGAGTAGAAGTGTCCCATAGCATTTCCAAAGTTATAAATCTTTGTGCAAACAGAATGCCACAATTTCTCTCATGGAACAGCTGAGTTTGAACTACCCATTGACCATTTGGGTAGCAGCTGAATGTTGAACCACTGCTCTATCAAAGCTTCATAAGTGCAAGTAAGTGCCTATTTATATTTTATGAAATGTGTTCAATGATAACATTAAATTTGTCTAGGGAAGAAGTAGTTCTAAATGTATGAGGATTTTTTTTCCTCAATGCCCAGGTTTTTTTTTTTTTTTAATTATTATTATTGCAAATATATTTATGACACAACATTTTCCAATTCAAATATTTTCACATGTATAATTTAGCAATATCAGTTACATCAATTGTGTTATTTAGTTATTACCAATATTTGTTGCCACATTTCCATCACATTGAACAGAAACTCACTGCTTCCTAAACAATGACTCTCTCTTTGCCCTGTCCCTTTGCGTCACAAAAGAACAAATATTGTACAATCTCATTTTGGTTTATGAATATTATAGCATGTATCAGTGTTTCACTTCTTTATTTGTCTGAGAAATATTCCATTATACGTATGTACCACGTTTTGTTTATTCATTCATCTGTTGATGGACATTTTCATTGTTTCTACTTTTTGGCCATTTTGGTTAGTGCTACAATGAACATTGGTACACAGTATAAGAGAATTTATAATCTAAGAGTAGTTTGAAAAACATCTACAGGGATTAATGGAATCTGTCAGTATTTTAAAATCTAATTTTGCTGTATTTTTTTTCATTTTTTGTAATATGCTTGACTAGCTATCTGACTATAGCCTTCTTCTGTATGCATTATGCATGTATGTATGTATGTGTCCACATAAACCTCCAAAACAGAAAAAAAAGAAAGACTCACTGCCATTAAGTCTGTTCCAACTCATAGTGACCCCCTTTGGGTTTCCGAGGCAGTAAATCTTTACGGAAGTAGATTGCTCAGTCGTCCTTCAATGGAGTGGCTGGTGGGTTTGAACCGTCAACATCTGGTTAGCAGTCAAATGCCCTGGGCACTATGCCACCAGAGTTCCTTCCACACATACCTATGTACATATATGTGTGTGTGTGTGTGTGTGTGTGTGT
>NW_006922041.1:1082360-1091084 GCF_000298275.1 Orycteropus afer afer
ATATATATATATATATATGGGTAAATACATGCATGTGCACATCTGTGCTTATACACACACATAAATGACAAAGAAGCAAAAATTTCAGGCAAAACTCTAAGTCAGGGATAAGCAAACTAAAGCCTGTGAGCCAAATCTAGCCTTCTATTTTTTTAAATATAATTACCAGCTACAGATGCTTTCACATTTAATTTTGAAATGATTTTGGGAAAAAATAACTGATGAAAATTATATAATATACAAGTTTTAATTTAAAAATTAAATTTTATTAGAGCACAGTCATGTTCATGGTTGCTTTCATACTGCCATGACATAGTTGAGTAGTTACAACAAAGAACCCAATGGCTCACTATCAAAGCCGAAAATATTTACTATCTGATCCTTTACAGGAAACGTCATCTTTAAGTGAAGTCTAGGACCCAGGGTGGTGAAGCACAGAACTGAGATTGCTTTTGACCTCAGGATATTTTAAAACTTTTAATTTAGTTTCAGCTTTTAAGGGACTTTTGAAAAAGTAAGTTCTAATGAGAGACTTTCACTGTATAGTGCATGGATTCCAAAGGGCAATACTTTTAGTGTAGGTTATGCACTAGAAATCAACAGCTCCGCAAACTTCTAGAGACCATAATAAATGTTACATTGGTGCCCAGGAGATCTGTAAACTAGTTTAACCATAAACCTTTGCTGAACAGGCTTTGAAGCACAGAATAATATTACCTGGGTGGTAGGAAAAGTCTCAGCTTATTTTAAAGTGGCTCCTGAGCACTTCTATGCACTCTACTAATTTTCTATACTACTTGTCTATTTTCTATTTTATTGATTTCTGCTTTTATTTATTTATTTTTGCTTCTATTACTTGGATTTAAATTGTTCTTCTAGATGGAAACTTAGATCATTGATTTTAAACATTTTTTTCTTTTGAAAATAAGCATTTTTTTAAGTTATAAATTTCACTTAAGCACTTTTTTTTTTTTTAATTGTGATTTGGGTGAAAGTTTACAGCAGCTCACATGTGCTTTGTCTCATGACATTGACTACAATTTCCCACAATGCAACAGTTCCCCCCCACTTACTCTCCATAGTTACCTCTTCCCTGTGTACTTCGCTCCCATGCACTCCTGCCCCATGAGCTGTCCCCCTGAGCATACACAGCCCCTCTACTCTCCCATGATTGATCTCTCCAAGGAGTGTATCTACATAATGTAAATGTTCAGCTCATATGCCTGTCTTTTGTTTGGCTGGAAGCCACAAGAGTGGATTCAATTCCAGACTTGAAAGGTAGCTAGGGGTCATAGTCTCAGGAGTTGCACCAGGCTCTATCAGACCAGCAAATCTGGTCCTTTTGTTTTTTTTTTCCTATGATTTTGAGTTTTCTTCCACATTGTTCTCCCATCCTATCCAGGATCTCCTATGTAGATTCCCCTCTGAGTGGTTGACAGTGGTAGCTGGGCATCATCCAGTTCTTCTGGTCTCTAGTTGTATAGGCTGAGGATTGCATGGTGTATCAGCCACTTGGATTAATTGTTTCCATGTATCTTTGGAGCTCTAGTGGCATAGTGTCTAAGGCAAACCCACCGGCCACTCCTCAGAAGAAAGATTGAACAGCCTACTTCTGTAGAGATACCACTCAGAAACTGAAAGAAGGGTCCTTATAAGTGAGAACCTACTCGAGAACAGTGAGTTTGGTGGTTGTTTTTTTCTTTTTCCATTGTTGTTGTTGTTGTTTTCTTCATTATTCTTTGCTCTAGAAAAGGAGAGACACACCATTGCATCTAGGAGCTCTAGTAGCTTAGTGCCTAAGACACTTGACTGCTAACCAGAAGACTGGTGGTTCAAACCCACCAGTCACTCCTCGGAAGGAAGGTTGGGCAATCTACTTCCAGAGTGACACCACCTGGGAAACCCATGGAGGGTGTGGTGGTTATGTTTGTGTGTCAACTTGGCTGGGCCTAGTTGAGTGTTTGGGTGGCTGGTGGTAGTTATTCTCCATGATGAGACTGGCAATCAACTCCATGGTGGGATCTACCACAAGCAGGTGAGTAGCTGCCTTTGGGATATGGTCTGCTTCTTGTATATAAGCAGAAGCTTTGAGAATGGTCTCTAGCCTATAGCACACTTGGACCCTGCATGTAGCTGTGTCGTTGCTCAGCAGCCTGCCATGCTCTGGCGAACTTGGGACTTACAGTGGACTTAAGTTAATGGTTTTCCATGTAGAGTGGTAACATCGGGACTGTGCCTTTTTCCTTGTCAACCTTGGGGCTTCTCAGCCTCAGCAGCCAGCAGCTGTCTGAGTGAAGAAATGCCTCTAGCTTCTGTGGGCCAGGAGCAGGAGGCAGAGCTGGACCCCAGGGTTGAGGGGCTTTCACTCAGCCCCTAGAGCCTGATACTTTGAACTTGGACTTAAAACCTCCAAATTGTAAGATTAAACGCCTGTTTGATAAGGTCATTCCATTTGTAGCATATATATTCTTGTCAGAGGGGCACTAGGTAACCAGAACAGAGGGGTTGCTACGAGTCGGGTCACTATGAGTTGGGTCTGATTCAACAGCACATAACAACAGCAACAATAACATCGTTGCATCTAGAAGGCTGATTGCAAACTTTTAAGATCCCAGTTGTTAAGCACTACTTTCAATGCATTCCATATTTTTAAAACTTTTTGTGACAATTAAATTTAGATTTATAGAAAAGCTGAATAAAAGAGTACAGAGTTCACATACACCCTTTCCAAATTTCCCTAATGTTAAATCTTTCATAACTATAGGACAACTATCAAAACCAGGAAATTAATATTGGCACAGCAATATTAACTAAATTATAATGATCATCTGAATTTCACCATTTTTCACTGTTTTATGTTCTTGTTATTTCTCATTATTCTCCTTCAATCTAAGAAAGTGTCTTAGTCTTTCTTTGTCTTTCATGAGGTTAGCATTTTTGAAGCATACGAGGCGGTTATTGTATAGTATGTCTCTCAGTTTAGTTTTGCTTGGTATATTCTCAGGATTAGAATACAGTTATGCATTTTTAGCAAGAATACTATAGAAGTGACGTTTTTGTAGTTTTCAGTAAATCATGTCAAGGAATTTCATAGTGTTATGTCTTACTTTTGATAGGCTTAGAAATGATGATGGTGAGTCTTGTTTCATTGACTTTGGACTCCTATCAGGAGTGAGCAATCCCTGACGAAAGACATTATGCTTGGTAAAATAAAGGGTTAGTGAAGAAAAGGAAGATACTCAATGAAATGGGTTGACACAGTGGCCACAACAATGGGCTCAAGCATAGCAACAATTGTGAGAACGGCATAGGATTGAGCAGTGTTCTGTTCTGACATGCAGAGGGTCACCATTAGTCAGAACCCATTCAATGGCACTTAACAACAAACCACCACCTTGATTACTTCATCCTAAAACCAAAAAAACAAAAAACAAAAAACAAAAAAATCTCACTGCTGTTGAGTTGGACCTGTATCATGGCGACCCTTCCTTGGGTTTCTGAGAGGGTATCACTACAGAAGTGATACCAACCTTCTTTCCGAGAAGTGGCTGATGGTTTTGAACCACCAGCCATCTGGTTAGCAGTCAAATGCCTTAGGCACTATGCCACCAGAGCTCCTACTTCATCCTAATATGCTGTATTTAATTACCTTTCAGATTGAGATAAATATTTTTAAAATTTTCTTTGTCATTTATTCTTTAATGTATAGATTATTTAGAAGTTTTCTTTTTCCATTTAGTAATATTTGGGATTTCTGAACATCTTATTTTTATTGATTTCTAGTGTAATTATAGGAGCTCTGGTAGCATAGTGCCTAAGGCACTTGACTGCTAACCAGAAGGCTGGCGGTTCAAACCCACCAGCCACTCCTCGGAAAGAAGGTTGGGCAATCTACTTCCATAGTGATACTTCCGTGGAAACCCAAGGAGGGGTCGCTATGAGTCGAGGCCGACTCGACAGCACATAACAACAACAACAACAAAAATGTAATTATATTTCAGTCAGAGAATATACTCTGTAAGATTTCAATTATTTAGAAATCTATTGGAACTTATTTTATGGCTTAACATGAAAAGAATGTGTATTCTGTAATTGTTGAAAAAGTCTATAAATACCAATTAGCTTAGGTTAACATCTCCATCTTTTGTGTGCTTATTGTTTACATGGTATTTATTTTTCATTTCCTTTAGTTTTAACCTTTGTCCTTATTAAAGGTAGGTTTCTTCTAGACAGTATATAACGGAATCTTTTATTAACTCCAATCTAACAATCACTGGATTTTAATTGGAATGTTTAGTTCATTCAAATATAATAATTGATATATTTGGATTTAACTATCAGTTTGTAATTTGTTTTCCATTTTCCTGACTTTTTTTTTTCCTTTTCTTCATTTCTTACCTTCTTAAGGTTAATACATATTTTTAATGTTCCATTTTAATGTCTCTCTTGGTTTTTTAGCTAAAGTTATTTGCAATTTTTTGTGGTTGCTTTAGGAATTATGCTATTAACTTTAACAGTGTTTTTAGAGTTAATTTTGCATCATATTGTGTAAAATCAGAATTTTGCAATAGTATAGTTTCAATTACTGTCTCTTTTTGTGATTTGTTACCTTACCAGTAACATTGACATATAATGGATAATAAAATCCATAATACATGTCATAATTTTCCTTTAGCAGTCATATATGTCCTTCCCAGAAATTAAGGGAAATAAAAATAGTTTACCTAATGTTCTTTTTTCTTG
Organism: Orycteropus afer afer; assembly: GCF_000298275.1. NCBI lineage: Eukaryota > Metazoa > Chordata > Mammalia > Tubulidentata > Orycteropodidae > Orycteropus > Orycteropus afer. The sequence goes on from NW_006922041.1 coordinate 1,087,104, forward strand.
TAAATACATGTTTCCAGCTTATATTTTCTTTATGTCATTCTAGCTTGAAGGGCTTTCTTTGGTGTTTCTTGTAGTGCAGGTTAGATGGTGATGAATCATTTAAGTTTTTATTTATTAATTCTTTCTTTTACCATGTTTAATCTGCTGTCAAGTCTATCCAGTAAATTTGTCATTTTAGATGTTATAATTTATAGCTCTAGAATATCCATTTGATTATCTTTCTAAAATTTATTGGTTGCTATAAAAATATATATAGTACGACATTTGCTAATTCAATGTTTTTCACATGTACTAATTGTTGGTGTTGTTATGTGCCATTGAGTCTGCCTCAACTCATAGCAACCCCCCCTTGGGTTTCCGAGGTGGTATCACTACGGAAGTAGATCACCCAACATTCCTTCCGAGGAGTGGCTGGTGGGTTTGAACCTCCAGCCTTCTGTTTAACAGTCAATTGCCTTAGGCACTATGCTACCAGAGCTCCCAGGTACTAATTAGTGATATCAATTATGTTAATCATGTTGTACAAACCATCACCAATAATTGTTTCTCCAGGTGATTCTTAAATTTTCTATTTTTTTTTTTTCTGGGTTTCTAAATCTCCTCTTTCATTTTGAGCATTATTTTCCTTTAAGTCCTAAAATATATTTAGCATGTTGTTGTTGTTGTTAGGTACTGTCAAGTCGACTTCAACTCATAATAACCCTGTCTATGTACAGCAGAAAGAAATACTGCCGGCTGTGTACCATCCTCACAATCCTTGCATGCCTGAGCCCATTGTTATAGCTACTGTGTCAGTCCATCTCTTTGAGGGTATTCCTCTTTTTCACTGACTCTCCACTTTACCAAGCATGATGTATTTAGTATAGGCCTCAAAATTCAAACTCTGTCTTTCTGATGTGAAGTACCTACTGAAACAGTTCAACTCTTTTAGTCCGTCTGTTGATTTCCACTTCTCAGGCTCTTTGGATCCTCCTTGATTCATGAGCAGTTCAGAGATATATAAACTTCACTGTTTTCACTTTTCTAGAGAACCAGTCTAAAGCACCCACACACCCACTGTGTCAGAGTATAACTGTGCTCCATAAGATTTTCAATAACTGTGTTTTTTCTTTTTTTCAGAAATAGATTGCCTGGCCTTTCTTTCAAGGCCTCTCTGGGTGGGCTTGATTCTCCAGCCATTTTGTTAGTAGCTAAGCTCATTAACTTTTTGCATCATCCAGGGACTTTAATATAGCTCTGGTAGCATAATGCTTAAGGCATTTGACTGCTAACCAGAAAGCTGGTGGTTCAAACTCACCAGCCACTCCTCGGAAGGAAGGTTGGGCAATCTACTTCCGTAGTGATACTTCCTTGGAAACCCAAGGAGGGGTTGCTAGGAGTTGAGTCCAACTCAATGGCACATAACAACAACAACAGCTAATAAATGGACCTTGTGCAGTGGAGAGTCAGAGACTCTAATTCTTTAGTTCATAAATTCAAATCAGGTAGAAAATGAGCTACATCTGTAAGTTATGTAAGTAAAGCCAAAATTATAATTGCTTATTTGTTTAATTCCTGTATTTCTTCCTAGACTGTGAGATCCTTGAGGACAGAGGCAATATTTCATTTGCCACTAAATTCCCCATGTTCAACATGGAGTGCTCAGTAAATATTTGGATTGTGAATAAATTTGGCTATTTCATCCGAAGTTTGAGTTACTATCTAACCAAACAGCTACTAAATCAGGTATCTATTGGTCAATCCATTCACCACACTGACACTAAAATAATCTATGCAAAATAGGTCACATTGTCAGAGACTATTTAATGTCACTTGATGGGTACCCAATGGATTTCAGATAAAATGTAACCTTATTTCTAAGGTCTACAAACTATACCATCATCTGGCCCTTGCCTACCTCTAATCTCTTTTCCTCCCCCTCTTCCTCTTTTTCATTATTTTCCAGCTCACTGATCTTTCTGTTACAAGAATATTCCAAGCTTATGTCTGTCCCAACATTTTTCATTTGTTGTTCCCTATGTCTAGAGTACTTTTCTCACAAACTTTCACATGGCTAACACTTCATCATTTATATCTCAAAAACTCACCTTTTCAGAGTTTTTCTTTCCTCACCCTACCTCATATATTACACATAAATGAGCAACCATCATCACATGTAAACTGTTCAGCACACCACTTGTTCTGGTTACCTAGTGCCACTCTGACAAGAAATATATACCACAAATGCGATGGCCTTAACAAACAGGACTTTATTCTTATAATTTGGAGGCTTTAAGTCCAAGTTCAAAGTGCCAGGCTCTAGGAGCTGGGTGAAAGCCCCTCAACCTTGGGGTCCACCTCTGCCTCTTGCTCCCGGCCCACTGGAGCTAGGGCATTTCTTCACTCAGATAGCCACTGGCTGCTGAGGCTGAGAAGCACCAAGGTTGACAAGGAAAAAGGCACAGTCCTGATGTTACCAAACCACACGGCAGTCCATTAACTTAAGTCCATTGAAAGCCCAATGTCGGCAGAGCATAGCAGGCTACATGCAGCTACATGCAGGGTCCAAGCGTGCCATATGCTAGAGACCATTCTCAAAACTTCTCCTTATATACAGGAAGCAGACCCCATACCCAAAGGCAGCTACTCAGCTGCTCATAGTAGATTCCACCATGGAGTTGATTACCAGTTTCATCATGGGGAATATTAATTACATCCAGCTGCCCAGCCACTCAACCAGGCCTAGCCAAGTTGACACACAAACATAACCACCACACCATTCTATTATTTTATTCATGAAGTAATCTTGATTATTTGTTTTCCTCTTTGTGGTCCATTCCCATCATAAAATGTAATCTCCATGATAGAAGGGATCTCTTCTGTCTCATTCATTACTGCATCTTCAAAGCTTATAACAGCACTCGCTAGACACATGGAGGGATTCAATTAATATTTGTTTAATTAATTAATTAAATCATCACAGTCAAATCAAGAGTGATTGTAAATACTCTAATTTTAAAATGGTCAATTTATCCTTTGAAGAAGTCAAATGAGTTATTTGAAATCATGAAGTAAAACAGTAATTCTTCTGTTTCTGCAACTTTCAGGTCACAGAAATATAGCCACTGTGTAAGAAAAATAGCTAAGGGCCAGCCTAAATTGTTTTATTTCTGTTTTGCTCTTTTTAAAGTAGAATTTATACATAAAAATGAGAGCCATTAAACTTAATGCTCTCTTGCAACCTGGTCACATTGATTTTTCTCCACAATTGATCTCATTCATTTTGAGCATTTATTATTTATTGGATACCCATTTAGGGGCAGACCTTGACCTCTATATTCACTGGCATCATTTTCATTGTTCATTCTTTTTTACTGTTGCCCCAAACACACTCACATGAATGTATTTGGTAATTTTTATTCTAAGACATGACATTTCTTTCAATGAACATTATTTATAAACAGGATAGCCAGTAAATAATCCTAACTAAACATTTATGCTACCTGCTGAATGAACATGGACATACTATGAGAGCACATCTTTACCTCCAAGCCTTTATTAATCTTATGCAGGAATCAAGACAAGCACAGGTTTAACTTATGGTTCACTGACTCCTTCTATTTGATTTGCACACCTTTTAGCCCCTGGAGTGCAAATGGTTAACATATTTGGCTGCTAACTGAAAGGCTGGAGGTTCAGGCTACCCAGAGGCACCTGGGGAGAAAGGTGTGGTGATCTACTGTCAAAATATCATCTGTTGAAAATCCTATGGAGCATAATACTACTTTGACACACAAAAAAGGTCATCATGAGTCACAATCAACTCAATGGCAACTGGTGGTGATGGTGATGGTGGTAGCCTCCAGAGTGTTTCCCTTCTTTTCATGGATTCTAACAAGACACAGAGGGAGCTCTGGTAGCATAGTGCCTAAGGCACTTGACTGCTAACCAGAAGGCTGGTGGTTCAAACCCACCAGCCACTCCTCGGGAGGAAGATGGGGC
>NW_006922041.1:1091184-1113144 GCF_000298275.1 Orycteropus afer afer
ATAACAACAACAAGAAGAAGACACAGAGGCTCTTGTTCTGGCTTCCTTCTATGAAGTGTAATATCTCTGCATCTTCATATTTTCTGGGCACCATAGGTGTTAACATATGTTTCACTACTTCCTCTGTTCACAACCATATGCCATTGCTATCTCCATTATCAGTCTTGCTCACTAACAGTGCCACGGGCCCCCAGAGCCCTCAAGATGCAAAGGCCACTCTGTTTCAGGCAGAAGCAGAAAGACTGACGCTCCTTTCTTGTAGACTACTTTGCTAAATGGCCTCCGACCAAAAGCCCAGTCAGAGCCTCACAAAATTTCCTGGAGAGTTAGCAGATTCTGATTCCACTCAGGGTTCCTTCAAACAGATTTCTGCATAGATTCACATTGGAGAATAAATACAAGTTACAATTCTGTGATAATTGCACTGCTTCTCTGATGACTGTAAGTCTTTGTTGCTGAACCAAGCATATCTGCCTGACTTGATAACAGCTACTAACATGTATAGTGTGTTTGCCATGTGCTTGGCATTATGTTCAGCACTCTATTATTTTTAATCTATAGTTAAATCTTATAGAGCAGATATTATTTCCTTGAGGGCAGGAGTTTTTGTCTCCTTTGCTCTCTGGTATTTAAGATTTAGAACAGGGTCTGGAACAGAATAATTGTGCAATAATTGTTTGTTGAATGAGTGACTCCTCCTTCCATTAATGAGATTGTTGTTGTTGTTGTTGTTATGTTCCGTCGAGTTGGACCCGACTCATAGCGACCCCTCCTTGGGGTCCGAGACAGTATCACTATGGAAGTAGATTGCTCAACCTTGCTTCTGTGGAGTGGCTGGTGGGTTTGAACCGCCAGCCTCCTGGGTAGCAGTCAAGTGCCTTAGGCACTATGCTAACAGAGCTCCCCATTAATGAGATTACTGAGGTTTAAACTGAAAAAGCAAAACAAACTTACTGCCATGGAGTTTGGTGGCACAGTGGTTAAAGTATTAGGCTGGTTAATCAAAAGTCAGAGGTTCGAACCCACCAGCTACTCCACAGGAAAAAGATGAGGCAGTCTGCTACTGTAAATATTTACAGGTTCAGAAAGCCTATGTCAGCTGTTCTACTCTATCCTGTAGAGTTGCTGTGAATAGGAAATGAAGTTTATTAAGTTAAATAACTTGCTTAAGAATCCACAGAACCAGAGCTTGTATTCAATCCTTTCTGAATAGTTTATCCAGTACCACTTGAGAATCCTTTTGTCTCTCAGGCAAAGAGATTTCTGTCAGACAGTCTCATTTACTCACCCATGTCTAAACTGCAGCATGTAGTGTGGACCAGCCTCCAGCAAAAACATGGTTATACTCAATTTACTAAGAAAATTGATAATATGTGGATTTGGAGTAGAATATTTTTAATAAAAATAAAATATTGAAATTTAGTAAGAGAAAACCAGTTTGACAATTCCTAGCTTATTGTCTTGCTCTTCTCAGTTGAAGTTCCTGTACTGTTTTCAAAAAACAAAACAAGAAAAAACAACCTCACTACCATGGAGCTCTGGTAGCATGTTGTTGTTGTTGTTATTATGTGCCGTCGAGTCAAACCTGACTCATAGCGACCCCTCCTTGGGTTTCCGAGGCAGTATCACTACGGAAGTAGGATTGCCCAACCTTCCTTCCGAGGAGTGGCTGGTGGGTTTGAACCGCCAGCCGTCTGGTTAGCAGGCAAGTGGTAGAGTGGCTAAGATACCTGCCTGCTAACCAGATGGCTGGCAGTTCAAACCCACCAGCCACTCCTTGGAAGGAAGGTTGGGCAATCCTACTTCCGTAGTGATACTGCCTCAGAAACCCAAGGAGGGGTGGCTGTGAGTCGGGTTTGACTCGAAGGCACATAACAACAACCATGAAGTTGATTTTTACTCACAGCAACCCTTTCTTGGGTTTCCAAGGCAGTATATCTATGGAAGTAGATTGCCTATTCTTCCTTCTGAGGAGTGGCTGGTGGGTTTGTACCACCAGCCTTCTGGTCAGCAGTCAAGTGCCTTAGACACTGTGATAGTTAAGTTTGTGTGTCAAGTTTGCTGGACCTGGTTGAATAGCTGGGCAGCTGGTGGTAGTTATTCCCCATGATGACACTGGCAATCAACTCCATGATGGGATCTACCACAAGCAGCTGAGTAGCTGCCTTTGGGATGTGGTCTGCTTCCTGTATAGAAGGAGAAGTTTTGAGAATGGTCTTTAGCCTAGGGCACGATTGGACCCTGCATGTAACCATGTCGTTGTTCATCAACCTGCCATGCTCTGCCGAATTTGAGACTTAAAATGGACTTAAGTTAATGGCCTGCCTTGTGGTCTGGTAACATCGGGACTGTGCCATTTATTTGTCAACCTTGGGCTTAGCCTGAGCAGCCAGCTGCTGTCTGAGTGAAGAAATGCCTCTAGCTCCAGTGAGCTGGGAGCTAGAGGCAGAGCTGAAGCCCAAGGCTGAGGGGCTTTCACCCAGCCCCTAGAGCCTAGCACTTTGAACTTGGACTTAAAGCCTTCAAATTGTAAGAATAAACTCCTGTTTGTTAAGGCCATCCCATTTGTGGTATATTCCTGTCAGAGCAGCACTAGGTAACCAGAACAGTCACTATTCCACCAGAGCACCTTTCTTGCTTTAGCCTGGGTTTAAAAAAAATATTGCTGCTTCTGTTACTTACTCATTTGGAAGCCTTTTCTCCATGTCCCCTCTTCAAATCCTTCCCATCCTCAAGAATGAAGTGTAAAAAGGTCTGAGTGGCACAAACTTGACTTCTTCAGTAAAAAGTTACCTGGCTCTTTCAATTGAACATTTTTGCTACTTGCCAAACTACTGAATAAGTGCTATATTAATTAGATCAAATTGAATAGAATTTATTATATCACTTGCTTATGAATTGAATTCTACCTTGAATTATTTCATTTCTATTTGTCTCCCCTTTCCCATTAAATCTCAAGAGTCATCATGACAGGGCTTCTGCATGTTTTGCTTCACACTGCAGAATGGAGACTATTGTCAACATTCACTCAATCCTGACTTTCTACTCTTGACTACAACTGACTCGTGATTATAACTGGGCAGGGTCTTGGCAAAGGGAACTGACATCTTCACCATTTTCATGCTTATCTTAACTATTATTATGATTCTCAAGGTCCACATAACTTGGAGATACAGCATAAGAGCCTCAATTAGAGAGTTTTGCATGTAAATGGTTTTATTCACTCAAGACATACAATGGCTGTGGTTAGGCTTTTTGGAGGAAGGAAAACATAAGCAGAGATTTTGTCCAGTGAGTCAGGAGATGCTCACTCTGTTTTCTTCCCCCATGATGATTTCATCTTTCTTGAGTGAATATGGCTCAAGAATAAGAGGAGTCTAGAGTACTGGTTGTTGAATCTAGAGTCCATCAACAAGATAGATTGACACAGTGGCTACAACGATGGGCTCAAACACAGCGAGGATTGTGAAGATGGTGCAGAACTGTACAGTGTTTTATTCTGTTGAACATAGGTCACTATGAGTCAGAGCTGACTTGACAACACCTAACAACAGCAGAGTCTTGGTAGTGCAACAGTTATGAATTTAGCTGTTAATCAAAAGGTTGGCAGCTTATACCTAACCAGCAGACCTATACGTGCAAGACCTGGCAATCTATTCCTATAAAGATTACAGCCTAGAAAATCCTATGGGACAGTTCTACTATCTTATTTATCAGAGCTTACATTCTAAAGCACTTGGGTCACAGAAGGCTGCAGTCTACAGTGGGAACCATAACTTCATTTTGAGTCTTGATATATGTTCAGACTCCACAAATTCTTTCTGAGGATTAAACCTTCAATGTAACAATGCCTGGATACATCCAGGGCAAGTCTGGATGTTGTTGTTGTTATGTGCCGCTAAGTCGTCTCCGACTCATAACACCTCCTTGGGTTTCCAATGTGGTATCTCTATGGAAGTAGATTGCTCAATCTTCCTTCTGAGGAGTTGCTGGTGGGTTTGAACCACTGGCCTTCTCATTAGCAGTCAAATGCCTTAGACAGCACACCACCAGAGCTCTGAGGGCAAACCTAGGGGGCGCAGATTTCCTCTGGAAGAGTGTGGTTGAACGTAGATTATTGCTCACACAAAAAACAAGGGAACTTGCTGGGATGTGTCCTTAACTAATTTCAATTAACATAAGTGTCCTGGGATTGTCTTGTAGCCACCTTTTGACTATGACTCAAGCCACATGGTCATGAGTAATATCTAGACCACCATGTAACCAGGTGGTCGAGCCCCAGAACCAATCCTGCAACCCTTTTTAATCTTCAGTTATGTATGTTTCCCAATCATGGTCCTGTCCTTTCCCCACTTTTGTAGTTCCATATGCAAAGGTGATGAATTGATGTGCCATCAATCATGATTTTGTGATAATTCCTTTTGATTTCATTAATATACAATAAGTTTCTTGGCTGTGACCCAGCAGACTCCATTCAGCTTTCTGCATTGTATGCATGTTGATGGTTTCTCCCATCCTGTCTTTGTCCTGTCTTAGGCTTAATAAAAAGGAGTTCTGGTGATGTAGTGGCCAAGACACTTGGCTGCTAAATAGAATAAAACTATCTCTATTGGACCTGTTAGAATGTGGGGTCTTTTTACCCCTACTACATTAATAAAGTCATTAGGCCTCAAAATTAATTCACGGGAACCTAACAACAACAACAACAGCATGCGTCACAACTTGTTTCTCAGTTTGTCTGACTGCGGTAATATGTGTGTTGTTGTGATACTGGAAGCTAGGCCAGAAGTATTTCAAATACCAGCAGAGTCATTCATGGTGGGCAGGATTCAACAGAATTTCCAGAATAAGACAGACTGTGAAGAAAGGCCTGATGATATATTTAAAAAAATTAACCAATGAAAATTGTATAGATAACAACAGAATATTGTCTTAGATAATGTTGGAAGATGAGTTTAGGTTGAAAGACACTAAACAATAGCAGCAACAATGAACTTGAGCAGACCTACAATCATGAAGATGGTGCAGTTCCAGGCATTGTTTCTTTCTGTAATATAAAAGATGGCCATGAGTCAGACCTTACTGATATTGATAAAGTAAGTCTTTCAGGACCTCTGATAGCGTAGTGCCTAAGGCACTTGACTGCTAACCAGAAGGCTGGCGGTTCAAACCCATAGGCCACTCCTCGGAAGGAAGATAGGGCAATCTACTTCCGTAGTGATACTGCCTCAGAAACCCAAGGTGGGGTCGCTATGAGTCCGGTCCAACTTGACGTCACATAACAACAACAACAACAAAAAAAATGTACTAACATGGCATGACTCAAATTGAGGAGAAACAGCTGCAAACATCCATTAATAATTGGAACATAGAATGTACGAGGTATGAATCTAGGAAAACTGGAAGTTGTCAAAAATGAAATGGAACACATAAAGATTGACATCCTAGGTATTAGTGAGCTGAAATTGATGGGTTTGGGACATTTTGAATCAGACAACCATGTAATCTACTATTCTGGGAATGACAAATTAAAGAAGAATGGCATGGCATTCATCATCACAAAGGATGTTTCAAGATCTGTCCTGAAGTACAACGCTGTCAGTGATAAGATAATATCCATATGCCTACAAAGAAGACCAGTTAATACTACCATTATTGAAATTTATGCCAACTACCAAAGCCAAAGATGAGGAAATTGAAGATTTTCATCAACTTCTGTATTCTGAAACTGACTGAAAATGCAATCAAGATGTGTTGCTTATCACTGGTGATTGGAATGCAAAAGTTGGAAACAAAGAATCACCAGTAGTTGGAAAATTTGGCCTTGCTGACAGAAATGATGCTGGAGATCACATGTTGAATTTTGGAAGACTAATGACATATTCATTGCAAATACCTATTTTAAACAACACAAACTGCAGCTATACACATGGACTTCACTAGATGGGGTACACGGGAATTAGACTGACTACATCTGTGGCAGGAGGAGATGGAAAAGCTCAGTATCTTCAGCCAAACAAGGCCAGGAGCTTATTGTGGAATAGACCATCAAATGCTCATATGTAAATGCAACTTGAAGTTGAAGACAATTAAAACAAATCCACAAGAGCCAAAATATGACCTTGAATATATCCCATCTGAATTTAGAGGCCATCAAAAGAATGTTGTTGTTGTCGTTGTTGTGAGGTGCCGTCAAGTCACTTCTGACTCATAGCGACCCCATGCACAGCAGAACGAAACACTGCCTGATCCCACGCAGCTCCATGATCCTTGCTATACTTGAGCCCATTGTTGCAGCCACTGTGTCAATCCATCTCATTGAAGGCCTTCCCCTCTTTCATTGACCCTCCACCTTACCAAGCATGACATCCTTCTCTAGGGAATGGTCCCCTCTGACAACATGACCAAAGTAGATGAGATGAAGTCTGGCCATCCTCGCATCCAAGTAGCATCTTGGCTGCCCTTTCTCCAGGACAGATCTGTTAGTTCTTTTGGCAGTCCATGGTACCTTCAGCATTCTTCGCCAGAACCACAATTCAAGAGCATCAACTCTTCTTCGGTCTTCCTTATTCATTGTCCAGATTTGATGTATTGAAAACCAATGACCAAAAACCAGAAGAATTGTGGGATGACATCAAGAGCATCCTCCATGAAGAAAGCAAGAGGTCATTAAATATATGAGAAATAAAGAAAAGACCAAAATGGATGTCAGAAGAGACTTTGAAACTTGCCCTTGAGCAAAGAGTAGCTACAGCAAATGGAAGAAATGACAAGATAAAAAGCTGAACAGAAGATTTCAAAGAGCAGCTTGAGCAGACAAAGCCAATTACTATAACACAATGTGCAAAGACCTGGAGTTAGAAAACCAAAAGGGAAGAACACGCTCGGCATTTCTCAAGATGAAAGAACTGAGGAAAAAAAAAAATGTAAGCCTTGTGTTGCAATATTGAATGATTCTAGGGACAAAATATTGAATGATGCAGGAAGCATCAAAAGAAGATGGAAGGAATACACAGTGTCACTGTACCAAAAAGAACTGGTCAATCTTCATCCATTTCAGGAGGTCGCATAAATTCAGTAGCCAATTGTTTTGAAGGAAGAAGTCGAAGGTAAACTGAATGAATTGGTAAAGAACAAGGCTCCAGGAATTGATGAAATACCCATTGAGATGTTTCAACAAATGGATGCCTCACTGGAGGCACTCAGTTGATCATGCCAAGAGATTTGGAAGACAGCTATCTCACCAAGTAACTGGAACAGATCCATATCTGTACCCATTTCAAAGAAAGGTGATCCCACACAATGTGGAAGGTATTGAACAATATCATTAATATTGCACAGAGGTAAGATCTTATTGAAGATATTTAAAAAATGGTTGCAGCAGTATATTGACAGAACTTCCAGAGGTGCAAGCAGGATTCAGAAGAGGACGTGGAATGAGGGATATCATAGCTGCTGTCAGATGGATCTTGGCTCAAAATACAGAATGCCAGAAAGATGTTTACTTGTGTTTTATTGACTATGCAAAGGCATAGATTGTGTGGGTCATAGCAAATTGTGGATGACATTGAGAAGAATAGGAATTTCAGAACAATTGTTTGTGCTCATGAGGAACCTGTACATAGACCAGGAAACTGTCATTCAAACAGAAAAAGGGAACACTATATGATTTAAAATCAAGAAGGAAGTGCATCAGGGTTGTATCCTTTCACCATACTTATTCAATCTGTATGCTAAGCAAATAATCTGAGAAGCTGGACAATATGAGGAAGAACGTGGCATTAGGATTGAAGGAAGAATTATTAACAACCTGTGAATGCTGATGACACAACTTTGCTTGCTGAAAGTGAGGATGACATGAAGTACTTACTGATGAAGATTGAAGAATATCTACAGTATGGATTACATCTCAATATAAAGAAAACAAAATCCTCACAACTCTTCCTATAAGCAGCATTATGATAAATGGAGAAAGGATTGAAATTGCCAAAGACTTCACATTACTTGGTCCTACAATTGACAGCAATGGAAGCAGCAATCAGGACACCAGAAGACGTATAGCACTGGGAAAATTGGCTGCAAAGGACTTCTTTCAAGTGCTGAAGAGCAAAGATTTCTCCTTGAGGACTAAGGTGCACCTGACATAATCCATGGTATTTTCAATTGCCTCATATACATGTGAGAGCTGGACAATGAATAAGGAAGACCGAAGAAGAATTGATGCTTTTGAGCTGTGGTATTGGTGAGGAATGCTGAAAATACCATGGACTGCTAAAAGAACTAACAGGTCTGTCCTGAAGGAAGGGCAGCCAGAATGCTTCTTGGAGGCGAGAATGGCCAGTCTTTGTTTCACATACTTTGGTCATGTTGTCAGAGGGGACCACTCCCTGGAGAAGGATGTCATGCTTTGTAAGGTGGAGGGTCGACAAAAGAGGGGAAGACCCTCAATGAGATGGATTGACACAGTGGCAACGACGATGGTCTCAAGTACAGCAGGAATCATGGAGTTGGCTCAGGACCGGGAGGTGTTTCGTTCTGCTGCGCTTAGGGTTGCTTTGAGTCAGAGATGACTCTATGGCAGCTAACAACAACAACATGGGTCAGAGCCAATTAGAAGCCAGTTCTTGTCTGCTGGCTCAGGCCTTAATCTCAAATTACATCATGCTAAAAAGCTACCATCTCACAAATGATAGTTCTGAAATAATTAACTTGGCAACAAACAAACAAAAAGCCATGTTATCCCAAGCAGATCACCTCAGACAGGGTATAGGGGATAAAACACAGATTAAGGCATAAGTGGCAAATACAAAAGAACACAAACATGCTAAAGAAACAAGCACATCTTCAACCTTTGACAGAAGATTATTTGACACTCACATTTCTTGGATCATTCAACTGATAACCACGTTATAGAATAAAACACATGGAGCTTAAATCAAATGGATTATCATTGAATCAGCTCTGACTCATGGCAAATGGTGACCTCATTTGTATTGGAGTAGGACTGTGCTCCATAAGGCTTTTGATAACTGATTTTTTTCAAAGTCGACCATCATGTCTTTCTTCAGAGATGCTGCTGAGTGGACTTAAAACTCTGAACTTTCAGTTGAGTAAGTTAACTGTTTGAAATACCCAGAAACTTCCACATGAAGCTTATAGCCTATATAATACCTAATACATACTACAGTTTTGCAGGGGAGCTCTGGTGGTGTAGTGCCTATAGCATTTGACTGCTAACCAGAAGGCTGGTGGTTCAAACCCACCAGCAACTCCTCGAAAGGTAGACTGGGCAATCTATTTCTGTAGAGATACCACACTGGAAACCCACCCAAGGAGGGGTGGCTATGAGTCAGAATCTACTCAACGGCAGTGAGGTTTTTTTTTTTTTTTTTTTTTTTTTAACATACTACAATTTATAAATATCTTATAAATATTCTATTTGATTTTATCTTCCCATTTACCCTGTCGATGGCAGTGAGTTTGGTATTATTTTATTTTATTTTTTATCCACCTTGTCAAGCTGTCAGCATTATATTTGTGTGAAGATATGGAAATTGAAACATGGAGAGGTGAGCATGGTATTGAGAACCCATACGTGACACCTCTGCTAGCTATGAGGTAAGATCAAACTGCCTGTTGCTGTTGAGACAAAATTTTTTTATCTCTTACAACAGGGCAAGACTGACACACTTAAATGTTGCAGAATATAAATGAGCTAATGTATGCAAAGTGCTTACTTAGCACAATATCTTGCACATGGTACCGTAACCTACTCTTATTGACTCTTTCAAGGTTACTAAGCTAATAAATCAAAGAGCCAGGCACAAGACATCAATCTTAATTAAGAAGTAAATAGTCTAGATATTAAAACTCAGTATAATATTACCTGTCCATTTACCCTTGACAACTTTTTGAAATTGATGTCAGTGGCTTCCACTACTATCATCATACTATAGCTGACACTTTGCATTTCCATTGCATTTGATGTTTTCATAACGTATTCTTGGGGGTGATTCTATTTTTTCCTCACAATAATCCTGTAATAATTGGAGTAGAGTCTATAGTCACTTCCAGATAGTTGAGGAAATTAAAATCCAGACTCACCAGGGTTCTTATTTTCTTTTTTTTTTTGGTGCAAAGTGCTCAGTGGGTCCAGTAATAGGACTGGATGATAGCATGGAGACATGGAGATGATAAGGTTTTCCTTAGTGTCTTTTCAAATTTGAGATTGAGTTTGAATGGACCCACTTTTTCTTATCTAATCCTGATAAGACTTACTTGAAGGTAAGTTTTGGACTCTGCTTTAAAAGGAATTTTAAATCCACTCTTCTCTTTTCATTCAGGTCAAAACCTTGGACCAAGTCATGTTTCTCCCCTAGGATCCTAAAATAATTTCTTAAATGTACACCCTGTTTCATTCTTGTCTCTTTTGCATCTGTTCACCATATTGCAGCTCATATGATCACATTTAAAGCTAAATCTCATGTTTCCATCCTCTAGTGGCACAAATCCTTACTGGGCTTTGAAGGCCTAATATTCAGATCCTCATTATCCTTCTCCTTATCTCCAGCAACTCTTCACATTACTCATCTCACTCTAGCCAGGTTGGTCCCCTTTCACTTTCTTCAACTCATGAAGGCACTTTCCATCTCAGAGGCTTTGTAAATGATATTACTTCCCCTTTAATTCATAGTTTTCCATCCCCATCCCAATGCCTTCGTTGATATGGCTGGTTTTTTCTAATCTTTCAATGTTGGCATAAATATCATCTTCAGAGTGAGTATCACTGATCTCCTCATTAAAGTAGGTCTCACAGGCTTATTCTCTTATATTGTTTTCTTAGCATATATCATGTCATATATTGTTGTCATGTCTCCTCAACTGGACTGAAAAGTCTTTGAGAACAAGGACTAGTTTTGTTCAATTTATTGTTGTATCTCCTGTAGCTAGAACAGTACCTATGATGGTTAATTTTATATGTCAACTTGGTTAGGCACTGAGACCCAATTATTTCATCCAACATTAATCTAGGTATTCCTCTGAAGGCATTTTGTGGCTATGGTTAACATCTACAATCAATTGACTTTAGGTAAATATTCTCTTCAATAATGTGCATGGGCACATCCAATCAGTAGAAGGCATTAAGAGCAAAAACTGAGGTTTTGCAAAGAAAAAGGAATTTTGCCTCTGCATTGAAACACCAATTTCTGCTTGAGTATCCAGCCAGCTGGCATTACCTATGAATTTTAGACTTGCCAGCTCCCACAATTGCATGTGCCAAGCCAATTCTTTAAAATAAATCTCCTTGCACACACAAGCACACATCCTATTGGTTCTCTTTGTAGAATCCTGACCTTTTACTGTAGATACTCAAAATATATTTATAGAATGAATGAGTCAATTAACATGAAATTGTTGTTTTGCTTGCCCATACATTCTCAAGGCCTAAAGAGAACCTAGAGGTCAGTAATGGTTTCCCTTAGTCTGTGTATGTACTTTAAGGCTGGGCTAATTTTCAACTGTTGTTGTTGTTGTTGTTGTTAGATAGCATAGAGTAGTTTCCAACTTATAGTGACCTTATGCACAGAAGAATGAAACACCGCCCAATCCCACACCAGCCATGCTCTTTGCTGTACTTAAGTCCATCATTGCAGCTACCATGTCAGTCCATCTTGTTGAAGGCCTTCCCCTCTTTTGTCAACATTCCCCCTTACCAAGCATGACATCTTCTCCAGGGAATGGTTCTTTCTGACATGACCAAACTAGGTGAGATGAAGTCTGGCCATTCTCACTTCCAAGGAGCATTTCGGCTGCCCTTACTCTAGGACAGATGTTTTAGCTCTTTTAGCAGTCCATGGTACCTTCAGTATTCTTCATCAACACTACAACTCAAAAGCATCAAGTCTTCTTTGGTCTTCCTTATTCATTGTCCAGCTTTCACATGCATATGAGGTGATTGAAAATATCATGGCTTGTGTCAGGTGCAACTTGGTCCTCAAGGAGACATCTTTGCTTCTCAAAAGCAATGGGCAGCCAACCTGCCCAGTGCTATACATCGTCTAATGTCCTGACTTCTGCTTCCATTGACATCAATTATAGAACCAAGCAATGTGAATTCCTTGACAACCTCAATCTTTTCTCCATTTATCGTGATGCTGCTTATAGGTCCAGTTGTGAGGATTTTTGTTATCTTTATATTAAAATGTGATTCATACTGCAGACTGCACTCTTCAATCTTCAACAGTAAGTGCCTCAAGTCATCTTCACTTTCAGCAAGCAAAATTATGTCATCAGTGTATCACAGATTGTTTATGATTCTTCCTCCAATCTTGATGCCACCTTCTTCACATAGTCCAGCTTCTCAGATTATTTGCTGAGCACATAGATTGAATAAGTATGGGGAAAGGATAGAACCCTGACACACTCCCTTCTTGATTTTAAACTATGCAGTGTTCCCCTGTTCTGTTCGAATGGCAGCATCTTAGTCAAATGTACAGGTTGCTCATGAGTACAATTAAGTGTTCTGGAATTCCCATTCTTCTCAATGTTATCCACAATTTGTTATGATCCACACAATCAAATGCTTTTGCATAGTCTATAAAACACAAGTAAACATCTTTCTGGCATTCTGTATTTTGAGCCAAGATCCATTTGACAGCAGCTGTGATATCCCTTGTTGCATATCCTCTTCTGAATCCAGCTTGCACCTCTGAAAGTTCTCTGTCCATATACTGCCGCAACCGTTTTTGAATTATTTTCAGTAAGATCTTAATTGTGTGCAATATCAATGGCATTGTTCAATAATTTCCACATTCTATGGGATCACCTTTCTTTGGAATGGATACAAATATGGATCTGTTTCAGTCAGTTGGCCAGCTAGCTGTCTTCCAAATCTCTGGGCATAGCCAAGTGAGTGCCTCCAGTGGGGATATCCATTTATTGAAATATTTCACTAGGTATCCCATCAATTCCTAGAGCCTTGTTCTTCACCAATTCCTTCATTGCAGCTTTGACCTCCTCCTTCAGTACCATTGGTTTTTGATCATATGCCATCTCCTTAAATGGATGAAGATCTATCACTGCTTTGTTGTATAGTTACTGTGCATATTCCTTCCATCTTCTTTTGATGTTTCCTGCATCATTCAATATTTTGCCCTTAGAACCTTTCAATATTGCAACTCGAGGCTTATTTTTTTTCCTCATCTTTTTCTTCTTGAGAAATGCCTAGTGAGTTCTTTCCTTTTGGTTTTCTAACTCCAAGTCTTTGCACATTTCATTATAGTAATTGACTTTGTCTGCTTGAGCTGCTCTTTGAAATCTTCTGTTCAGCTCTTTTAGCTTGTCATTTCTTCCATTTGCTTTAGCTACTCTTTGCTCAAGGGCAAGTCTCAGAGTCTCTTCTGTCATCCATTTTACTATTCTCTTCCTTTCTCATCTTTTTAGTGACCTCTTGCACTTTACATGTGTGATGTTCTTGACGTCATCCCACAATTCTTCTGGTTTTCCGTCATTGGTGTTCAATGCATCAAATCTATTCTTTAGATGGTCTCTAAATTCAGGAGGAATATATTCAAGATTATATTTTGGCTCTCATGGACTTGTCTCAATTGTCTTTAAATTCAAATTGAACTTGCATATGAGCAGTTGATGGTTTGTTCCACAATCAGCTCCTGGCCTGGTTTTGGCTGAAGATATTGAGCTTTTCCATCACCCCTTGCCACAAATGTAGTCGATCTGATTCCTGTATGCTCCATCTGGTGAAGTCCGTGTGTATAGCTGCTGTTTTGTTGTTGAAAAAAGGTATTTGCTATGAATAAGTCATTGATCTTGCAGAATTATACCTTGAGATTTCCGACATTATTTCTGTCACCAAGGCCAAATTTTCCAACTACTGGTGATTCTTCTTTGTTTCCAACTTTTGCATTCCAGTCACCAGTGATAATTAACACATCCTGATTGCATGTTTTGTCAAATTCAGACTCCAGAAGTTGATAAAAAACTTCAATTTCCTCATCTTTGGCTTTGGTGGTCAGTGCATAAATTTGAATAATAATCATATTAACTGATCTTCCTTGTAAGCGTATGGATTTTATCCTATCACTGACAGCATTGTACTTCAGGACAGATCTTGAAACATCCTTTGTGTTGATGAATGCCATGCCATTCCTTTTCAAACTGTCTTTCCTGGCCTAGTAGATCATATGGTTTTCTGATTCACAATGGCCAAAACCAGTCCATTTCAGCTCATTAATGTCTAGGATACCAATCTTTGTGCATTCCATTTCATTTTTGACAACTTCCAATTTTCCTAGATTCATACTTCATACATTGCATCTCCCAATTATTAATGGATGTTTGCAGCTGTTTCTCAATTTAAGTCATGCCACTTCAGCAAATGGAGGTCTCAAAGGCTTTACCTTATCCATATCAGTAAGGCTGGTTCTACTCTGATGATGCAGCTCTTTCCTAATCATATTCTGAGAGCCTTCTAACCTGTGTGGCTCATCCTCCTGCTCTGTATTGGACAATGTTTCAAGACTATTTATAAAGTTGTGCTGTAATGCATCAGACAGTGTTTCTCTGCTATTCATAAAGTTTTCCCTGGCTAATTCTTTGACAAGTGGATGACCTCTTCTTTCTTCCTAGTCTGTCTCAGTCTGCAGACTGGGCTGAAACCTGTGCACCATGCGCACCCCACTGGGTTTGAAACACCAGTGGCATAGCCTCAAGCCTCACAGCAACACATCACCACAATAGACAAACTTACAGACAAGTTTGTTCAAAACCTCTCCAACCTCACCTTACCTGTATTCCTCCCGCTGATTCCTTGTTGTGTCCCAGTCCCCCTGGCCTTATTTCTCCTTTCTCCTGCTTTTCCCACCTTGCCGCTAGTGGGGCTTGGCCTAGGTTCCCTCTTTTCACCTGGATCCCTGCCGTTGACTCTTCACTCTAACGTTGTTGGTGTTAGATGCCATCAAGTTGATTTCAACTCTTAGAGAGCCCACGTGATAGAGTAAAATTGACCAATAGGTTTTGTAGGCTGCAATGTTCATGGAAGCAGATTGCTAGGTCATTCTCCTACAGAGACACTCGGTGTGTTTGAACTGCCAACCTTTTTGTCAGCAATCAAATCCTTAACCACTGCACAACCAGGGATCCTTGATTCCTAACTAGAGTGCCACAAATTGGCCTGAGCTATGCCTAAGTCATCACCCCTGCATCCTGGAGTGGTCCTGGAGTGGTATTAGAAACCCTCAAGCCCTTTAAACCATACTGCCAGCAGCCTTTCCATTTGCATCTGTAACTGGACAAACATTATCAGTTCCTAAGTGTGCCTGCAGAGTTTAGTTCAGGTTGACAATGGATAAGGCTTTGAAAAGAAAGTTTAAAGCTGAAGTAATTTCTCTTTCCCTCTGCAACTACTTCCCTGGCCCCATGTTCAACCTGAGAAGCAGAGTAGCGATATTCCTCTCTGCTTTGTAAACTGGAACTTCTGGATAATTTTACTCCATTTTCCCCCCTACAAAGGACTCAGTTCATTGAGAGGTATTGTGAAAAGACAATATTCAAAAGGTCTTATTTCACAAATATGAAACCTGGCAGGTGATCCTCTGTGCTGACTTGTACTTTATTTTCCTCTCAAAAAAACAGTAGCTTGCAATGCATAAGGCTTCATGGTAAAGTCTGCTGGAAACTTTGCAAGTTCTGCAGCACAGTCTACACCCCAGATCAATTACAGCAGAATTGTTAGAAGTTGAGCCCAGACATGAGGCTTGAATAAACATCATAAATGCTTGGCAAGACTAGTTATAACAATAAATAAACAAAATCTCTGACTTATCACCTCATTTCAGAGATGGTCTGAAAATAACAATAATGAATAATATTTAAATTTGAAGAGCTTAAAGAACCTTTTCAAGATAATATTTTAAAAAAAAGGATAAGTTGTAATTTCCTTTTGACAGTAGAAGAACTTTACAACTGAGAACAGAATTAATGGAAAAAGAAAGTACCTGTTAAAATTAGCAATTAAATGAGTAATTGTAGATGAGGGTTAACCTCTTTCTTGAAAGCATGTTTGAAAATGGGGAATTAGCATAATACATAGAGTACCTGGTGCCAATTTCAGATTAATAATGAATATGTCAGTTTTAAGCCTGCGGGCTGTGATTTGCAGTGAGGCTACATCAAGGGTGTTTCTTATAGAATGATAAAGTAACACTACATTTCCTTAGAGCTTTCCCTCTCTATATTGGGAACAATAGTTATCACTTGTGGGGCTGTGTGGGGTTCAAGTATGATAATGCATATAAAGCACTTTGCACAAAGTCTAGCAAGTAACTTGTAGCTCAGTAAATGTTATAGGATACTATTGTTATAATCATATTGATTCTCTTGTTAATAAGAATAGTTTGGCAGCAAAGGGGAGTGAAAATATCCTTTTAGCACATTAAGCACTCCTTCAGCCCATTCTCTGCAGTCAGTAGTGTTTAGTGTATCCTATTATTGTTGCTCTTTCTCAAGATTGTTTTGGCTGTTCTGGATCTCTTGAATTTCCATAAGAATTTAGGATCACCTTATCAATTTCTGAAAATATCTAGCTAAGATTCAGTAGTTGTTGTTGTTGTTGTTATGTGCCATGGGGTCGGCCCCGACTCATAGCGACCCCTCCTTGGGTTTCCAAGGCAGTATCACTACGGAAGTAGGATTGCCCAACTTTCCTTCCAAGGAGTGACTGGTGGATTTGAACCGCCAGCCTTCTGGTTAGCAGGCAAGTGTCTTAGCCACTATGCTACCAGAGCTCCCAATGGAGATTGAGTGAAATCTGTAGATCAATTTGGAGAGTATTCCCATCTTAACAATATTAAGAATTGCAATCCATTAATATAGGATAACTTTCCACTTATTTAAGTGTTTTTCAGGTTCATTCAATGATGTTTTATTGCTTTCAGTACACATCATTTGTTAAGTTTATTCCTATTTTTTTGATGCTATTGTAAATGGAATGTTTGCATAATTTATTTTCAGAATGCTCAATAATATGATTGATTCTTATACATTGATCTTGTATTCATATGTAAACAGTGAGCCAAAGAATTTTCCTACTTTGTAATTAGTTAATATCCTGACTGATTTAGCAATTTTTCAGATTCTCAAGAGGAAAGATTAGAAATGTTATAGTAAAGGTTATATATTATTTCTTTTCCTTTCAGCATTAAGAAAAATCTTACCAGTTCCTCTCTGATGAATCAAAGATTCCACAGAAGTCAAAGAATGAGAAGAGAAGTGGTAACTCATACTTATTAAAAGTAATATAAAAGGAGGAAAGTACAGGACTATTCTTAAATCAACCACCTTTATTACTCTTTAGGGTTTGGTATTAAATGGAAAGCGTAAGAGGTGAGGATACAATGGTTAAGTTGTTTAACAACATTTAACTATGCTCATTGTCTGGATACATATAAAGAAAAGCATACATTTAAGTGTCTAAATAATAAGAGAAGGTATATTAAACCAATTCATCAATAAATGAACAACAATTTAATTATGTCACCCTGCCTCATGGTGCATCATTAGGAAGACACAGTTTGAATCAATGAGGAAATGTTTTTGTGAAAATGGATTGTTTTACTTTAAATTCTATAATGTATATTTGGACAGTGAATGTTCCATGTGGAGTTAAACCTGTAGTTTGAAGTAAAAGTCATGTGGTGAACTGTATTCCACTTTCTCATTTCTAAGCAGGAAAGCATTTCTCTCACACATCCTGCTTCTTTTCCCCTCATTTTTGTTTCCGTATTTCATTCGTAGCTGGTTGGGGGAAAGGGTAACAGTCAGCAGTCTTTAAACAAAAAATGAGTTGTCTGGCTACCCACAATGATCCTTTAAACTGCCTCTTCATACAATCAGGTTCTTCTGGAGGTCAAGCTATACAATGTGACCCCATCATTCCTGGCCATCATTTAGGTGAGAAGTGGACACCTCACTCAGGTGGGCCATACTGTCTTTCATAAGAAGTTGGCATAAGGCGAGAGAAAGAGAAGAAGAAGAAGAAAGATGTGGGAATAGGGAAGGAGAGCATAATGGCTCTTTCTCATAATTCCAGTATCCTCTGAAATGCCACCCCCTTGTAGAAGCCTTTCCTGGTCAACTAAGCTAAAAGAGTGTTCCTTAGTCACTCATTATAACACCCCCTACTTTATATCCTTTGCAACACTTACTAATATGTTAAATGATATTATTTTATTACTTGTCTATCTTTGATGATCACTATGAGGGCATAAAACTTATCTGCCTTGGTCACTATTACTTTGATGTTTAGAACAATACTTGGCACACACCAACACTCAAATATTGAAGGAATTCATGAAAACAATATCAAACATTTGGTTTATTTCTGAGTGTCAGAAAATACAGACCAGTATTTCATTGTCCATTCAGTATACTTCTCCCTGCTACCTTAGAGATAATTCAATTAAAAATGTCAAGAATTAAATTCCTCCTAAGTCCTTCTTCAAAGAGCCCTAATGGTGTAATTGTTAAGCAATGCTCACCTGGTAACCCACAAGTCAGCAGTTTGAACCTGCCAACCACTCCTCAGGAGAAAAGACCTGGTGATCTACTCTTACAAAGATTGTTGGTGTTGTTGCTATGTGCCATCGAGTCAAACCCGACTCATAGCAACCCCTCCTGGGTTTCTGAGGCAGTGTCACTACAGAAGTAGGATTGCCCAACCTTCCTTCCAAGGAGTGGCTGGTGGGTTTGAACTGCCAGCCGTCTTACAAAGATTACAGCCTAGAAAACCCTATGGAAAAGTTATCCTCTGTCCTACAGGGTCAATATGAGTTGGAATTGACTTGATATCACACAATAACAACAAGGCATTCTCCCCACAAATCATGTTTTCCTCCTTTATTCTCTCACTAGGATAAAACATACCAGTCAAGGTATACAAAGCACTTCATAGAATAATTTAACCCAAGACTAATGATTGCAAATATCTCTTTATTCCATTTTTCTTCCCAAACCTCATAGTCAAGAGAAAGCATGGTTCAATTCCACAATTTTGGTCAAGGAAAGGAATGTAAGAAAGAAAATGTATTGATTCACCTTAAATGAAATCTGCAAATGCTTAGTAACTTTAAGCTTTAAAATGATTAAACTCTTTTCTGTCAGATGCAAATCAAAAGTTCAGAGGACTAGTTCACTCGTCATTTAAGCTAAACTATATTTACACCTATGTGCAGGAAACTATTCCAAGCAGGATATACTGAAGAGAACAAAGAAATATTTTCCTTCCAGAAGCAATGAGAAGTCATGCATTCTGGATAGGCACAAAATGTAGTTTTAAAAGATGACAGGATTAAGTGAATATCAATTGTACAGTACATATAAGAAGCTATGGAGTCCAGTAAGATGGAGGACTATGCAGACAAGCAACACAGACCCTCTTCACCAAAGAAAAGAAAAGCCAACTGACACATATACAGAAGATAATCCTGGAGCCCTGAGCTTTGAAAGGAACTATACAGAAGTGGATTAGGTACCAACTAGTGGAAAAACCTGAATGAAAATAGTGAGTACAGAGATGGTCGGAGCTGTAGACTGTTAGCTATGCTGACTGGACCAACAGCCTGAATATTTCTAAGTGGTGTTGGGACCAGAGAATTGACCTAAAGATCAGCTGTGGTCAGGGAGGACTGCACTGGTGTCCTGTGACTAGGAAGGGAAAGAGCAAGGAGGGAGACAACCTGAGTTCTTGACTTTCCACTGTCCAGAGGGTGCAGCCATTTTGATTGTTTACACATGGCAGCCATTTTAGATATTTAAAGTGATCAAGGGTACAACCATTTTGAATGTTTAAAAGTGGCGGCCATTTTGGCTATTTAAAGTGACCGAGAGTGCAAGCATTTTGAATCTTTATGAGTAGCAACCATGTTGGATTTTAAAGTGATAGTATTCTTGCTCAGATTTCAGGGACCTAAAAATAGGCTCTGTTAGCCAAGGTTGGCAGGGACATAGAAGAGTCTGACAACAGGAAAGGAAACAGGTGGTGAGTGTATAAGTGCTGTCAACTAGTGAATAGAGGAACACAGAACAGTGCCCTGCTTGCATAGATAACATAAAGAAAACAAAAATCATGGGCAAGTCACTCCAACATACAATCACCAATTATATATAAACACAAAAGCATCACCATGCCGCGAAGACAACAGAGCATCACAGTCCACACAAAGAAACAAGATAAAGCAGGAGAATAAAAGGACCAGGATACAAATCTAAAACATATCCCCGAAGAAGATGCAGCATTAGAACTCACTGATAAGGAATTCAAAAGAATTATATTGAGGTATCTCCAAAGCATTGACAGACAGATCAAGGAAAACACAGGCAAAACCCTAGAAGAATTTTGGAAGAAAATGCAAGAACAAAATGACAAAATAAATGAAAAATTAGAAATGATTCAAAATCTACAGGTAGAAATTCAGAAGATTAATACTAAATTTTTAGAAATAGACAACACATTGAAAAGGCAGAGGAATAGAATTGGTTCAATGGAAGACAGAATTAATGAGATTGAATACAATACCTGAATACTTCTTTGGAATGGGGTCAATCAGAAAAAAAGATCAAAACAAAATGTAGAAAGTCTATGGTTCATGTGGGATACCATCAAAAGGAATAACCTGCGTGTCACTGGAATTCCAGAACAGGAAGAGAAAAATAAAAACCACAGAGAAAATTGTCCAAGATTTGTTGGAGGAGAACTTCTCTGATAAGATGAAAGTATATCCATTCAGGAAGTCCAACGAACCCCAAACAGCATAGACCCCAAAAGAAAATCACCAAGACATATCATCATCAAACTCACCAAAACCGAAGACAAAGAAAGAATTCTGAAAGCAGCACACGAGAAATGAAAAGTTACCTACAAGGAGCAACCAATAAGACTAAGCTCAGATTTCTTGGCAGAAACCTTGCAGGCAAGAAGACAATGGGATGATACATACAAAACACTGAAAAAGAAAAATTTCCAACCAAGAATTAGGTACCCAGTAAAATTGTCCCTGAAATATGATGGTGAAATTAGGATATTTCCAGATAAGCAGAAATTAAGGGAATTTGTTAAAACCAGACCAACCTTACAAGAGATGCTAAAGGGAATCCTCTGAACAGAGAAGCAACAACCACCACCAACAACTGACCATTAACACACATGATGACATAACCCAGAACCCAACCCAGCTATGGAAGTATCCAGAGTAAATAAGCCTGCACAATTGTAAACAGGGAACCAGAGACATCAATTGATAAATGAGGACAACTACAAACCAAAAAGAGGGAAAAAAATGTGTTGCTACAGAACTTCTAGATAATAGGGATATCAAGACAACTACAAGATAGAAGGGATATTTCTAAACTTGGGAAGAAAACTATAAATCACAGGGTAACCTCAAAGAAAAATGATAAAGCTTCACATCAAAATAAAAAAAAGGACCAGCACAAATATTTAGCAAATTCTAAAACAATAACAATGAAGGAAGTTATAAGACGATTCACAAACAAAATGAGCTCAGCATAGAAAATTATATGGAACAAAGAAATCAACACCATGAAAACTCACAAAACAAAAATGACAGCAAAAAATTCATACTTGTCGATAAGTACATATCTGGCATAGGACTTATCTCTAAGATTTATAGAAAACTTCAATGCCTCAACATCAAAGGAATTAACAATCCAGTTGAAAAATGGGCAGAAGACATGAATAGATACTTCACCAAGGAGAGTATTCAGGCAGCCAGCTAATACATGAAGAGATGCTCACAGTCATTGGCGATCAGAGAGATGCAAATCAAAACAACAATGAGATACCGTCTCATTCCAGCACTGATGGCAAGGTTCAACGAGACATAAAATAACAAATGCTGGCGGGGATGTGGAGAGATTGGGACTCTC
>NW_006922041.1:1113619-1119942 GCF_000298275.1 Orycteropus afer afer
TAAAATAATTTTTAATATGCAAAAAAAAATATGGAAATTCAAGTTACCAGAACTCCTTTTTGGTTTGTAGGAGAGTAGGCATGCATTTGTACAACGAATATATACTGATCACTAATGAGATGCTAGTTCTGGGTGGATAAAACAAATAGAACTTATTAGAGGGAACTTCTATGGCCTGAATTATTTTCCCAAAAGATATTTTGGAGTCCTAACACTTGTATTGGTAAATGTGACCTTATTTAAAATAAGGCCTTTGTAGATGTTATTAGTTAACTTGAAGTCATACTGGAAGATGGGGTGGTCTTATCTCAGTAGATAAGTGTCATGTAAAAGAGAAGAAGGAACACAGAGGAAAAATGGCCATGTGACAATGGAGTTAAGTTGGCAACTGCAAGACATGGAATGCCTGGGACTACCAGAAGCAGAGAGCAACAACGAAGGATCTTCCCTTAAAATCTTCAGAGACATGTCTCTGAATTTGGACTACTAGCCTTCAGAACTGTGAAACAATACATTTTTGTTATTTAAAGCCACCCATTTTGTAGTACTTTGTTATAGCAACCCTAGGAATCTAAGAGAGGGAGTGCCAAGTAAAGATATAAATAGAAATTCTAAGAAGTGCTTTGGTAGAAAAGAAAAGAATAATGTGGGAAAATTATCTTAGGAATTCTGGTGGCACAGTGCCTAAGGGATTTGACTGCTAATCAGAAGACTGGCAGTTCAAACCTACCAGCCACTCCTCAGAAAATATCTTAGAGGACCTATTTTGAGTGGGAGGATGGGGCAAATGAGATTTAGAATACCTGTTCAAAGAGATGATGCTTAAGCTTAGATCTAAACTGGTTGTTATTGAGTCAATTCCAAATTAGAGCAACCCTCCAGGACAGAGAAGAATTGCCTCATAGGGTTTCCAAGGTTGTAAATTTTTGTGGAAGCAAACTGGCACATCTTTTTCCCATGGAGTGGCTAGTAGATTCAAATCACAAACATTTTTTGTTGTAAGCTGACAGCTTAGCCATTGTGCCACTAACTCTTCTTTAAGCTTAGACTTAGAAAAAGGGAACGGCATGGTCAAGAAGCAGAGAAAAAGGATGTGAGCAGAAGGAACACATGTGAACACATGATAGAGGAAATGAAAGAGAGCTTCACCCTATGGAGTGAAGATAGCAGAATGGTCTAAAATGGGTCTGGAGATGTAAGTTGATCAAGCAAAACCTGCCAGGACTTTGTAGGGTGTTTGTTTAGTTGACTAAGATTGGAGACTTGTCAGATTTGTCATATTTTCTCATGCATTAAAATAGCAATCCATTAATAATTATTGGCCAAGCACAAAGCTAGCCACTGCTTCACAGAGAGATGAAATGAGCAGACATCAGGTGAGTACTGGTGAAATGGACTGTCACTACCTATGGATAAGGGAGACTTAGCACTTGGCCAAGGAGCTCTGGTAGCATAGTGGCTAAAGCAATTGACTGCTAACAAGAAGGCTGGCGGTTCAAACCCACCAGCCACTCCTCGGAAGGAAGGTTGGGCAATCCTACTTCTGTAGTGATACTGCCTTGGAAACCAAAGGAGGGGTCACTATGAGTCGGGGCTGACTCGACGTCACATAACAACAACAACAGCACTTGGCCAAGGATATGATGCCTTCACTTTCAAGCCAACAACTCACTCTTGGTCTCATTGAAAGCCTTCTGAGATACAAGTAGCCTCATCTATTCTCTACTCATTATTAGTAAGAGGAAATTACAAAAGGGTAAAAATGTCTTAATCAAGAGAAACTTCTTTAATATAGTCCATAACTAGATAATGTTTTGCATCTGCTTCAGATGTAAGCCTGCTTCTGAGGTTTCTCAAAGGGAGTCCTTTTATTATTAGCATTGCTGGAGTTGTGCTAAATTTGCTTATGCTTTGGAAAATCCCACTGACAGCCAGAGCTATTGTGATGTTCAAAAATTGCAAGTGGTGATAAGATGTCAGGAGTCCCACCTGCGCCAGCAAGTTGGAAGAGGCTAAAATTGTACTCCAAAGGTAATAATTGTAAAGAGAATGTGAAGTGTTTCCTGGTGTTTTAGGAGTTGGGAGGGGAAAATCTAAACATATCTATAGCCAGTGGTTTTCCTTTTTGTCCTGGGACATTGTACTTTAAATGCTTGGGGGAAAAAAATGTGATTTAGATTTTCTCCAAACTGCTAGATTTTATGAAGACCTTTTACAGATTTAATGTACAAATGACTTATCTGGGAATCTTGGTAAGATATAGATTCTGCTTCAGGAAGTTCAGAGTAAAGCCTGAGAGTCCACATGTCTGACACTATCAAAAAGATATAGAAGGTGCTGGTCTAAGGTGTGCAATTTGCAGGAGCTATGTGGTTTTTTGTTTGTTTAGACAAGCTATACTGGAAGTATACCCACCAGCCACTCCTCGGAAGGAAGGCTGGGCAATCCTACTTGCGTAGTGATACTGCCTCGGAAACCCAAGGAGGGGTCGCTATGAGTCGGGGCCGACTCGACGGCAAACAACAACAACAACATACCGGAAGTAAGGTGATGCAGAGTTGTCAAGAGATATTAGGAAGACATCTTGTCTCTAAATATCTTTTCCTACTTAGGAGAGTCAGAGTCTGAAATGCTCCCAACAAATAATTTCCTCCTGTGCATGTTACCTTTTGTTTTCTCTTTCAACATGTAGACAATCTAAGAGTAGAAATACATTAAACGTTCACCAAATTCAATTGAGTCTGCTTTCTCATATCTCTATCACAGCCTCTTAATTTTCTATACATTTTTCATGTCTTATCTTTTTTTTTTTCCTTTCTGAATAGCTAAAATAGCATATTTACTACACATTCTGCCTTTTATTTCCCTATGGTTTGCATACAGCAGGCAGAGCTATTTTTTCTAAATTGAAAATCCTATGTTGTGCCCCATTCTAATATCCTTCAATAGCTCATTTATGCCTTCGGGATAATATTTAACACAATTTTGAGAGGAATTTTCCTGTTATTCTGATCCAAGACACTTAGTTTCTTACGTCCAAAGCACAGGTAGCCACCAGAACAGCTTAACAAGGTATGTATATAGAAATATAGACAGACAGAGGGATAGATGATAGATAGATAGATTATAGCTAGATATATGTAGAGAGATAAGAAACACACACACACACACACACATAGAGAAAAGGGATTTGTTATGGGGAATTGGACTTAATCAATTGTGGTAGCTGGTTAAGCAATCTCTACAAGGCTGTTGTCCTTGTGTCTGGTGTTGGAGTTTCAAGTCTACAGGGCCAACAGACAAAAAGGGAAGATGGATGTTAAATGGGGCAAAAGAGCAAGCTGGAAACTACCAACTACAAACCCCATAAAGACAGAATAAACTTCTGCTAGTTCTTGTCTCTGACTTTGGTGGTGGGGTTATCCTATAGAAGCCAGGACCTTGCATCTGAAAACACACATATCAGGCCCAGATATCAGAAAAGCTGAAGAAGGACCCAAGGGAAGGTAGAGCAGTACATACCCAGCTACTGCTTCACAAAAGCATGGTTAGTCAGTAGGTCAGCAGATAGGTGATGAGATAAATAATGGCTACTGCTTCCCTCTCCAGGAGCTCTGATAGTGTAGCACCTAAGATATTTGACTGCTAACCAGAAGGCTGGTGGTTCAAACCCACCAGTCACTCCTCGGAAGGAAGGTTAGACAATCTACTTCTATAGTGATACTGTCTCAAAAACCCAAGGAGGGGTTTCTATGAGTTGGGTCCAACTCGACGGCAAACAACAACAACAAGCTTCCCTTTCCAGATCTCTTAATAATGTTCTCTGAGGCACACTTTAACTGGAAACAAAGAAGAAAATGGATTCTGGAGAATATAGTTCAGCCTAGTCAAGTTGATACATTACAAAGTCATCACATTGGATACTTTTTAGTAGTCTCATGGAATTGTATTTCTTTTTTCCAGGATCACTTATCTTAGAGTTTTAACATATATTTTGCCCTCACTAATCAAAGACTTACATTCAGGATCTGAATGGTTTTATCCCCTACTATATCATAGGGACACAGAAGGCTTTGTATTAATAAACACTCATTGAATAATGACTGGATAAATGCAAACATGAATAAAAGGCAAAAAATCTCTGGGAATAAAACATAAATCAGTGTGTATTAGGATTCTAACATACAGAGGTCCTGGTCACTTGGAATACTTCAAATAATCTTTAAAAACAAAAACAAAAACTTATTTCAGATGTAGATTTCCAATTCAAGCCAATATGGAGTAATAGGGTCCATATTTAATTTCCCCCCTAAAACCACGAAAAATAACCACACAAATTATATGAGACAATAGATTTCAAGACAGTGAATGTCAGACTGTGCAAAAGAGTAATCTTTGAAAAACAAGAAATAAATGAGGGTAACTCTATTTTTGCCTCAGCTTATTGTCTTGAGAGTGTTTCCAGGCCATGGTGCAGTAGAAGAAACAGAAGCAGATCCCAGTGAAATTCTCTGAGTTGAGGACTGAGCTGAGAGTCCAAGGAGACCAAGATAATCAAAATTTCCAGGACTGAGTATGGAGAGAAGAAAATTGCACTGAGAGATAACACAGAGATTTGCAGAGGATCCTCATCAACCATCCAGCAGTGTATGTATGGATCAGTGTATGCTTGTAAAGAGATTATGAAGCCAGAAAGGAAGAAAACAGCATACCAATACCCCTTATGAATATAAACACAAACCCCTTCAGTGAATACTGAAGACAAATAAAATTCCTCAACATAAAAAAGGATTATACACTATGAATAAATTGAATTTATTTCAGGAATGTAAGGTTAGTTCAACATACAAAAATCAATCCTCATTACTAGAATAAATGACAAAAACCACATGATCATCTCAATAGATGCAAAGAAATCAATAGTCTTGAGAGCTCATGAATATCTAATACTACAGTGCAGTGAATTACTTAATATGATCACCCTAGCCATAGTCTTTGTGGTAGCTAAGGTTATGTGTCAACTTCACTGGACCTGATTTTGAGTGGCTGGGCAGCTGGAGGTAGCTTTTCCCAAAGGTAAGATTGGTAATCAACTCCATGATGGAATCTACTGGAGCAGCTGAGTAGTTGCCTTAGGGATGTGGTCTGCTTCCAGAATATAAGGAGAAGCATTGAGAAAGGTCAGGAGCTTTTTTGTGTGCCTGGACTCTGTATATAGCTAATTCTTCATTCAGCAGCCTGCCATGCTTTGCTGATCTTGGGACTTTTTCTGGACTTGAATTTGTGGCCTGCCATGTTGTTTGATAATCTTGGGACTGTGCCTTTTCATTTGTCAACCTTGAGTTTGCCAGGCTCAGCAGCCAGCAGCTGCCTGACTAAAGAAAAGCCTCCAGCTTCAGTGGGCCGGAACAACAGGCAGAGCTAAAGCACAACGTCAAGGGGCTTTCACCCACCCCATAAACCTGGCGCTCTGAACTTGGACTTCTTGCCTCCTTAACTGTCAGAGAATAAACTCCTGTTTGTTAAAGCCACCCAGTTGTGGTATTTTTTGGTTGGAGCAGCACTAGATAACCACAACAATATTCCACTACTTGTCTGTCAGTTTGTTGTACTGTGGTGGTTTGTGTGTTGCTGTGAGGCTGGAAGATGAGCCCCTCAGATTGGAAGGCACTCAAAATATGGCTTGGAAAGAGCTCACTCACCAAAGTTGAGTCAGACATAATCAAATGGATGGAGTAAACCTTTTGGGACCTCCATTTGCCAATGTGGCACAACTCAAAATGAGAAGAAACAGCTACAAACATTCATTAATAATTGGAATATGGAATGTACAAAGGATGAATGTAGGAAAATTGGAAGTTGTCAAAAATGAAATGGAACACATAAAGATCAATAATCCTAGACATTAATGAACTGAAATGGATTCATTTTGGCCATTTTGAATCAGACAACCATACGATCTACTATGCCAGGAATGACAAGTTGAAGAGGAATGGTGCTACGTATATCATCACAAAGAATATTTCAAGATCTATTCTGAAGTATAAAGCTGTCAGTGATAGAATAATATCCATACACTTACAAGGAAGATCAGTGACTACTACTATTATTCAAATTTACACACCAACCACCAAAGACAAAGATGAGAAAATTAAAGATTTTTAACAACTTTTACAGTCTGGAATTGACCAAGCATGCAATCAATATGTGTTCATTATTACTGGTGATTGGAATGCAAAATTTGGAAACAAATCAGAATCACCAGTAGTTGGAAAATATGTCCTTGGTGATAGAAATGACACCATAGATCACATTATAGAATT
>NW_006922041.1:1120777-1123295 GCF_000298275.1 Orycteropus afer afer
TGAAAAACAGGGCTTCAGGAACTGATGTAATACCCATTAAGATGTTTCAACAAACAGATATCTCACTGGAGCACTTAGTTGTCTGTGCCAAGAAATTTGGAAGATAGCTACCTGATCAACTGACTGAAACAAATCCATATTTGTACCCTGTCAAAAGAAAGGTGATCCAACAGAAGGTGAAAATTATCAAACAATATCATTATTGTAAAACACAATTAAAATTTTCCTGAAGATAATTAAAAAATGGTTTCAGCAGTATACTTACAGGGAACTTTCAGAAATGCAAGGTGGATTCAAAAGAAGATGTAGATGAAGGATACCATTGCCGATGTCAGATGTATCTTGGCTAAAAGCAGAGAATACCACAAAGATGTTAACTTGTGTTTTATTGACTATGCAAAAAACATTCAACTGTGTGGATCTTAACAAATTATGGATAACATTGAGAAGAATAGGAATTTCAGAAGACTTAATTGTGTTCATAAGGAACCTGTACATAGACCAGGAGGCTGTCATTCAAACAGGACAAGGGGATATGACATGCTACAAAATCAGGAAGGGAGTGCATCAGGGTTGCATCTTTTCACCATACTTGTTCATTCTGTATGCTGAGCAAATAATTTAAGAAACTGGACTATATGAAGAAGAGTATAGCATCAGGATTGGAGGAAGACTCATCAAAAACCTCTGAAATGCAGATGACACATCTTTGCTTGCTGAAAGTGAAGATGAGTTGAAGCAGTTACTGATTGTTGTGGTTAAGTTTGTGCATCAATTTGGCTGGGCTTGGTTGAGTGGCTGGAAAGCTGAATGTAGTTATACAACATGCTGAGATTGGTAATTAACTTCATGGTGAAATCTGTTGGAGCAGCTAAGTAGATGCTTAGGGTATATGGTCTGCTTCCTGTATATAAGAAACAGCTTTAGGAATGGTCTCTAGCTTATGGCACACTTGAACCCTGCATGTATCCATGTCATTCTTCAGCAGCCTGCTCTGCTGACCTTAGAACTTTCAGTGCACTTGAATTAATGACCTGCCATGTGGTTTCATAACATCGAGACTGTGGCAGTTTATTTGTCAACCATGGGCTTGTTAGCCTCAGCAGCAAGTAGTTGCCTGAAGGAAGAGATGTCTGTGGTTTCAGTGGAGCAGGAGCAAGAGACAGAGCTGAAACTCAGTTCGAGGGGCTTTCACACAGACCCTAGAGCTTGGCACTTTGAACTTGGACTTCTAGCCTCCTAAACTGTAAGAGAATAAACTCTTGTTTATTAGGGACATTCCATTTGTAGTATGTTCTTGTCAGAGGGTAATAGGTAACCAGAATACTGATGAAGATTAAAGACTACAGACTGGATAAGAAAAGAAGACCCATCGATATGCTGTCCACAAAAGACCCACCTTAGATACAAAGATAAAAACAAATTAAGAGTTAAGGGGTGGAAAAAAATATACTAAGCCAACATTAACCAAAAAAGAGCAGGAGTGGCAATATTAACTTTTGATAAAATAGACTTCAAGGTGAAAAACAACATAGGAGACAAAGAAGGACATTATATGGTGCTGAAAGGATCAATTGACAAAGAAGACATTACAATAATAAATATCTATGCACCCAATGAAAGTGCTCCAAAATATGTGAAGCAAGTATTAATTGAATTAAAAGGCACAATAGACAACTCTACAATAGTAGTCGGAGACTTTGACACACACTTTCAAGGAGGGACAGATCAACTCAACAGAGAAGATGAAAAACCACCAAGAATAGCCTGAATCACCCTTGACTGCTCTTCAAAAACTGTTAACAGAGATCTAAATACAACAACGTCATGCTGCCTCAGAGACAACAGATCATCACAGTCCACAAAAAGAAGGAGGATAAAGTGGTAGAAACAAGGGAGCAGGATACAGACCCAGAATACATCTTTGAGGAAGAAGCAGCATTGGAACTCTCTGATAATGAATTCAAAAGAATTATATTTAGGTATCTTCAAAGGATTGAGAGACAGACCAAAGGAAACAGAAAAAAACCTAGAAGAAATTTGGAAGAAAATACAAGAACAAAATGACAAAATAAATGAAAAATTAGAAATGATTATAAATCTACAGACAGAAATCCAGAAGATTAATACTAAATTGTCAGAAATAGATAACACATTGGAAAGGCAAAGGAGTAGAATTGATGTTATGGAAGACAGAACCAATGAGATGAAGACAAATACCTGAATACTTTTTTGGAAATGGAGCAATCAGGAAAAAAAAATCAAAACAAAATGAGGAAAGCCTAAGCTTCATGTGGGATACCGTCAAAAGGAATAACATATGTGTCATTGGAATTCCAGAACAGGAAGAGAAAAACAAAAACACTGAGAAAATTGTCCAAGATTTGCTGGAGGAGAACTTCCCTGACGTGATGAAAGATGAGATTATATCCATTCAGGAAGTCCAACGAACCCCAAACAGGATAGACCCCCAAAAGAAAATCACCGAGACACATCATCATCAAACTCATCAAAATCA
>NW_006922041.1:1127045-1129860 GCF_000298275.1 Orycteropus afer afer
TAGGTATATACCCTAAAGAAGTGAGAGCCATGACAAGAACAGATATATGCACACCCATGTTCATCGCAGCACTATTTACAATAGCTAAAAGATGGAAACAACCTAGGTGTCCATCGACTGACGAAGGATAACCAAACTATGGTACATACACACAATGGAATACTATGCAATGCTAAAGAATAATGTAGAATCTGCAAAAAATTCATAACGTGGATGAACTTGGAGGATATTATTCTGAGTGAAATAAGTCATTCACAAAAGGGCAAATATTGTATTAGTCTGTTGTTGTAAAAGTCAAGGAAAGGTTTACCTATAGAAGGAAATTTTCTTTGTTGGCTACCAGGGGAGGGAGGGGAGCGGATGGAACTCTGTTAGATAGATAGAGGTAAGTATTGATTTGGGTGAAGAGAAGGGCAATGTACCAAATGTGAGTGACCAATATGGCAGCATTGAGGAAGAGAAAGACATAGAGAGGTACCTGGGAGGTGCAGACAACAAATATGAATGCTTTTGTACATACTGTACTGCATTGTCAGTGAAGGCTAATATGGGTATATGGGTAGATAGATGGGTGGACAGGCTGAACGATTAGGTATGTCTATGAAATGGGGAGTGTATCCAAGAACATATATAGGATTGGCAGATAATGGTCCTATAAGTTTATGTGATCAGAATTCCCAGGTGTATAGTAGAGCTGACAAGGGGAAAAGTTGTGGTCATGACTTTGTCACAGTCAGCTACCCAGAGGGACCAAGTAGTTGAACCTGCGGGCTTGGGACCATAGTCACAGGGGACAGCAAGTTCAATTGGCATAACATACTATATATATGTATAGTATGTATTACATACTATACAAAACATTGTTCCACCTCCTATTTTGGCAAGTAGCGACTGGGATCTTAAAAGACTGGAATCTTAAAAGCTAGCAAGCTGCCATCTAGATGCAACAATGGGTCTCTCCTTATCCAGAGCAAAAAGAAGGATGAATAAAACCAAAATTCATGGAAATAATTAGTCCTAGCCACTGCTACACCATCTGATCCACAGCCTATATGACTATGAGACCAGAAGAACTAGATGGTGCCCAGCTACCACTGTCATCCACTTGGAAGGGGATCTATGTAGAAGATCCTTGATGGAGAGAGAGAGCAATGTGGCACAAACTCAAAATTATTTGGAGAAAAAAAAAGGTGGGGGGTACCAGGTTTGCTGGTCCAATAGAGCCAGGTGGAACCACTGAGACATGGCCCCTAGCTACCCTTCAGGTCTGGAATTGAACCCACACCTGTGGTTTCCAGCCAAACAAAAGACAGGCATATGAGTTGAACATTTACGTCAAGTAGATACACTCTTTGGAGAGAACAATCACATGAGAAAGAAGGACTGCTTATGCACAGGAAGACAGCTCAGGGGGCAGGAGTGCATGGAGGGATGGACACAGGGAAGAGGTAACTAAGGGGATAAAGTGGGAGGGGAGCTGTTGCATTGTGGTAAACTGTGGTCAATGTCATGAGACAAAGTATATGTGAACCACTGTATGGAAAGTAAATTTGCTCTGTAAACCTTCACCCAAATCAAAATTTAAAAAAAAGAAGAAGAATACTTTTATCAATACACTGGGGGAAAGCTGTAAGAAAGTATGTATAAAAAAAAAAAGAAACATAATACATTCTCACCAAGTGGGATTCATACCAGGTACGTAAGGATGGTTCAACATCAGAAAAACAATCAGTGTAATCCACCACATAAACAAAAGAAAAGAAAAGAACGTATGATTATATCAATCGACACAGAAAAGGCATTTGATAAATCTAACATCCATTCCTGTTCAGAACTCTCAGCAAAATAGGGATGGAAGGGAAATTCCTCAACATAATAAAGAGCATATATGCAAAGCCAATGGCCATCATCATTACTAATGGAGAAAGACTCACGACATTTCCTTTATGAACATGAACCAGACAGGGATGCCTTCTATCACCACTTCTATTTAACATTGTATTGGAAGTCTTGGCTAGGGCAATAAGGCAAGAACTAGTAATAAAAGTCATACAAATTGAAAGAGGAAGTAAAACTATCTCTATTTGTGGACGATATGATCCTGTACATAGAAAACCCAAGAGACTCAACAACAACAACAACAAAACTACTGGAACTAATAGAGAGGTTCAGCAGAGTGGCATGATAGAAGGTCAACATACAAAAATCAGTTGGATTCCTCTACAGCAACAAAGAGACCTCTGATAAAGAAATAAGGGTAACAATACCATTAAAAATAGCTACTAAAAATATAAAAGATCTGGGAATAAATCTTACCAGAGACACAAAAGACCTATACAAAGAAAACTATAAAACACTAACACAAGAGACAACAAGGACTCTACATAAATGGAGAACCTGGCTTGTTCATGGATGGGTAGACTGAATATTGTAAAAATGTCAGTACTACCTAAAGCAATCTATGCATTTAATGCAATCCCGATCCAGATACCAACAACATTTTCTAAGGACATGGAAAAGCCAATTATTAACTTCATATGGAAAGGGAAGAGACCTTGGATAAGCAGAGCACTACTGAAGAAGAAGACCAAAGTGGGAGGTCTCACACTCCTGAATCTCAAAACCTACTAAACAGCCACAATAGTCAAAAGAACATGGTATTGGAATAGACACACAGACCAATGGAACAGAATCGAAAGTCCAGAAATAGACCCATCCATCTATGGACACCTGATCTTTGACAAAGGTCCCAAACCCATTAAATGGGGGAAGAGATAGGCTCTTTAACAAATGGTGCTGGCAAACTTGGATATCC
>NW_006922041.1:1130430-1136549 GCF_000298275.1 Orycteropus afer afer
TAGTGATACTGCCTCGGAAACCCAAGGAGGGGTCGCTATGAGTCGGGTTTGACTCGACGGCACATAACAACAACAACAACAACAACAACATATCTGACAAAGGACTTATCTCCAAAATTTATAGAAAACTTCAACACACAAAAGACAAACAACCCAATTCAAAAATGGGCAAAAGACTTAAAAAGACACTTCTCTAATGATGATACATTGGTGGCCAATAAACACATGAGGAATTGCTCAAGATCTTTAGTCATTACAGAGATTCAAATCAAAACAACAATGACATATCTTCTCACCCCAGCAATAATAGCAAGGTTCAACAGGACAGAAAATAACAAATGCTGGTGAAGTTCTGAAGAGATTGGAACTCTCATATACTGCTGGTGCGATTGTAAAATGGTATAACCATTGTGGCAAATGATATGGCGTTTCCTTAAAAAACTGAAAATAGAAATACCATTTGAAACAGCAATTCCATCACTAGGAATGTATCCTAAGGATGTGAGAAGCAGGGCATGAACAGACATATGCACACCTATGTTCACTGCAGCACAATTCGTTATTGTAAAGAGATGAAAACAACCTAAATGCCCATCAATGGATGAATGGATAACCAAATATGGTACACTCACACAATGGAATATTATGCTGCATTAAAGAACAACGAAGGATATGCAAATCATCTCACAACGTGGAAGAGCCTGGGGGACATTATGCTGAGTGAGACAAGTCAGTCACAGAAGGACAAATATTGTATGAGCCCATTACTGTAAAAAGACAAAGAAGGGTTTGCTTAAGAAAGGGAACTCACTTTGCAGGTTACTAGGGTGGGGAGAGAAGGGTACAGATTAATTTTGGGCTAGTTGGGGGCCACATGCTGATGTGGGTAAGGGGAGGCATGATATAGAAAGAGTCTGTGACCACAGTGATGACATTAGGAAAAGGGAGAACATTGAATTGTGCACATAACATATAAGTAACAGAGGCTAATACCAGTATATCCACAATACTGCATTACTATTAACAGTAAACACCAGGCTACAGATAAACACATAAACATCTGAGAAGATCAGAGGAGGGGTCAGTGAATAGGACCAAGGATAGATTCAGATACTCTAGACGAGGATAGATTCAGCTGAAGCTAAACTTGCACAAATACCAGTAATACAAAATACCTGCAATCCTTACAGAAACAACAGAAGACAGACGTAGAGTGATTCCTCACAGCCAGACAGACACTGTGGGAGAAAGATCCAACAGATCTACCAACTCTAGACCAAGTACTGGGGGACATCAGACTCAACTGGCACAACAAAATACATAAAAGTCTTGTTCCTCGTCCTATATTGGTGAGTAGCGACTGGGGTCCTAAAAGCTTTCAAGTGGCCATCTAAGATGCAGCTAATGGTCTCCTTTCATCAGAAGTGAAGAAGAGTACAAAAAATCCAAGGGCATTTGGAAGCAGTCAGCCCTAGGACAATATGGTCCTTGAGACCAGAAGAACTAGATGGTGCCTGGCTAACAATGCCAGCCACTTGGGAAAGGATCAAAACTGGAGATCCTGGATAAACTGGGAGGAATAATGTGGAACAAAATTAAAGAAAAAAAAAATGATGACCAGAATTACTGGTCAGATGATGTCTGGTGGGACTCCTAATACCATGGCCCTGTGATACATTTTGGGACTGCAATAAAACTCACTCCCAAGGGCTGGCTCTCAGCCCAATAATCAACAAGATGTACACATAGACCACTCAACCCAGGGTGACACACCCACATGCTCTATGGAGATGCATCCCTTGGAGCAATTGACCAAGGGGCACCAAAGGGGCAACATTCACATAGAGGAAATGCAGAACCCATGGGAGTGCATAACTATGAGAGCATGGGGTGGCTGTTACTAGGCAGGGAGAGGAGAAGACTGTGTTAGGGTTGGGCATGGTAATTGGAGAGTGAAACCAAATGTATATGAAATGTTGAATGTAAAACAAACTCTGCTTTGTAAACTTACACCTAAAGCACAGTTAAAAAAAAAAAAAAAAAGATTGTGGCATAAGGATTGGAGGAAACCTCATCAACAACCTGTGATACACAGATGACACATCTTTGCTTGCTGAAAGTGAAGATGACTTGAAGTGGTTACTGATGAAGATTAAAGACTACAGCCTGCACTATGGATTACATATTAACATACAAAAAAAAAAAAAAAAAGGAAAATTCCCACAACTGGACCAATAAGCAGCATCACAATAAATAGAGAAAGATTTAATTTGTCAAAGATTTTATATTACTTGGTTCCACAATCAACACCAATGGAAGCAGCAGTGAAAAAATCAGGTGATGTTTTTCAGTAGGCAAATCTGCTACAAAAGATCCCTTTAAAGTGCTGAAGACTAAGGTGCACCTAACCCAAGCCAAAGTATTTTCAATTGCCTCATATGTATGTTAAAGCTGGACAATGAATAAGGAAGATTGGAGAAGAGTTGATGTTTTTGAGTTGTGGTGTTGGTGAAAAATACTGAAAGTTCCATAGACTGCCAGAAGAATGAATAGATCTGTCCTGGAAGAAGGACAGCCAGAATGCTCCTTGGAAGTGAGAATGGCCAGACTTTGTCTCACCTTCTTTGGTCAGGTTGTCAGAAGGGATCATTCCCTGGAGAAGGATATGCTTGGTAAAGCATAGGGTTAGTGACAAAGGGAAAGGTCCTCAACAAGATAGATTGACACAGACACTGCAATGATAGGCTCAGATATGGGAAGTATTGTCAGGCTGGCCCAGGACTGGGAAGTGTTTCATTCTGTCATACGTAGGGTTGTTATTAATCTGAGCTGACTTGACAGGACCTAACAGCAACAGCCATAGTCTTTGTAATTCCCAGTAAATGATTGGGTAGGAGTATGAAATATGAAGTACTTAAGACCCATCAAGAGGGTTGGATAATTTGCTGCTAATGCAAATGAGGGACATGGAACCCTTGTAGTGTATGAGAACCTAACATGGCATTGGTTAGTTTTGCCATCCCATTTGTTTTAAAATGAGCCATCCCAGAGGTGCAAAAGATGGACCTGATTACAACCAAGAAGAAGAGATAGGAGCAGAGGCCATTCTTTGGACCCACGGTCCCTGTTGGGAACCTCTTTCATTTAGGAGACAGAGAGACCTAACATCAGAGAGATGGTGAAAAGTGGCAGCAGAGAAATGGAGACAGCAGAAGCAGAAGAAATAAGGGACCAGCAAGAGATGGTGTGATGGGTTTCCCTGCCCATGGAGTGAGAATGCTGAGCATCTTCAGGAAAGTTGCTGGCAGTGGACAGAGGCTGGGCTGGCCCAAGTGGTCACTGAGGGGCTGCTGAGGCCAGAGAGGCCTGCCTTTGTAACTACTGAGAAGAGGCTGTCTTGATCAAAGAACTGTATCCTGAATCATATCTTACCCTGAATCATTTCTTACCCTGAATTGTAACCTGTTACTTCCCTAATAAATTCTATAATGAGTATTGTCTGTGAGCTCTGTGTGCCCATTGGAGAAAATTATCAAACCCAGTAGAGAAGTAGACAGTGCCATGAGAGGGACATTTGATATTAGAATTAGTAAAAAGTTTGGAGGATGGAGGCAAGTCTGACCTCCATCTCAGAGGAATCAGACTTGGGCTGCTGAAAATGACCTTCCTCCACCCTTGTGAAGTTAGAGGAGGTCACAAGCCTCCACTACCACACTATTTTTACAAATATATACATATATTATTTATTAGCTATTTTTTATTATTTATTTACTTGCATAAATTCTGCATGTGTATGGTACATGATACAAAAGTCACAAAAAAGTCCAGTAAAGATTGTCTTATGCCCAGTCCTGGCTCCTTGTACCCAGTACCACTATACAATGGCCATCAATATTATTGTTGAAGTAGTCCATGCATACATATAAATATGTGCTATTTGTTTCCTAGCACATATGCTATCATACTATGAACTTTGTTCTTCATGTCACTTTTGTCATATAGCTTGGAAATTATATATCATTTCATAACAATATCCCAGTTATTCTAGGCTATGCTTTATTTTTCATTGTATTATTGGGAACTAATTATTTCACTAGACACTTATCAATGGATAATTCTATTGTTTCCAATCTTCAGGTATTAAAGACATTTTGATGAAACTATTAAATACAATATGCCTGTGGTAACTCTTTTGGATACATTCATAGGAGTGTAATTCTTGGTGAAGGTATATGCATTTTTAAAGAGTAAAATTTTGTGAAATTGTCCAAAATGGAGGTTGAACAACTTTATCATCTCATCAACCAAATAACAATGTGATTATTGATCTATTCTCTTACTAACATGGTTATTGATTAAACTCTGATCTTTGTCAGTGTGACAAATAGAAGTGGCAGCATAGAGTTTTAATTTTTCTTCTTTTTGTATTGAGAATTAGTTAGAAAATATTTTCAAACATTTAAAGACAATGTTATGTTTCTTTTCTGTGAACTGTATTAATTTCATTTATTCATTTTTCTACCAGAGTTTTGTTTTATTCTTCCTATTGGTTTTTATATTTAAGATACTATCCTTTTTTTCTGTGATATTTGAGAAAAAATATTTCTGTAATTTTTCTTGTGTCTTAGCTTTGTTTATGCATGTATGTTATTTGAGATTGTCAATCTCTTTATTTTATTGGCCTTTAAGCCAGACCTAGAAGTGTTTCCTACTTTAATATTACTAAGAAAAACTTCTTCTTATAGGAGAAGACTATTGAATGCAACAAAAAGCTGTGGATGGTTTATTCCTCATGCTGCAGGACCTGTTGGATCTGGAAAGCTGAATTATGGCCATTCCACAGCCTTTTTGACTTGCTATTTTTGTCATAACTTCAGTAAGATGCACATTGAAGTTTTTTTTTTTTTTTTTTTTTTCCCTACTCAAACTGGACATTTAATTCCTATAGTCCAGATACTGAACCTGAAGTACAAAAGAATAAAATGTCTTACCCTCGGTCACATGGCTGATATGTACCACAGCAAGACTCAGTATTTCTGACAACAAATATCTGGTACTTAGATCTCAAACCTATTTCTGTAAATCTACTTCTTTGTATTTTTGTATTTATATTGCATTTTTGTATGTTGTGTGTATTTTTTAACAGCTTTATCAAGGTATAATTGATATGCAATTAACAGGGCATATTTAAATAGTACGATTTTGGGTGTGCTTATGC
Organism: Orycteropus afer afer; assembly: GCF_000298275.1. Classification (NCBI taxonomy): domain Eukaryota; kingdom Metazoa; phylum Chordata; class Mammalia; order Tubulidentata; family Orycteropodidae; genus Orycteropus; species Orycteropus afer. The sequence continues at coordinate 1,135,649 of NW_006922041.1, forward strand.
CTAGCATTCATGAATAAGGCATTACACTAAGGATACCCTGGTTGATTTTCTTCCACAGTTTATTTCTGCAGGAGCTCTGGTAGCATAGTGCCTAAGGCACTTGACTGCTAACCAGAAGGCTGGCGGTTCAAACCCACCAGCCACTCCTCGGAAGGAAGATGGGTCAATCTACTTCCATAGTGATACTGTCTTGGAAACCCAAGGAGGGGTTGCTATAAGTCAGGTCTGACTCCACGGCATGTAACAACAACAACAACATGCCTTAGGGCAGGACTAGACTCTCTGATGCTCAGTCCAGGCATCTTGGATGAGGATAAAGGGAACAGAAACCTCTTGGTGTCCCCCTTTCCATGATCCCAATGACTGTCAAGCTGAATCAATCCTTCTGACCAAAACTGTTATGTTTTGGATTAATTATGCAAGCCTTAACTATTTCTCTTCATTGTCTGTAGTGTTTGCCTCTGGTTTATATTTGTTTTATAATTCTGGGTTCTCAGGAATGAAATGGAAGTAGAATGCCAAGAAGATTCTCATGGCTGGTTATTTTTTCTTGTTTTCCCTCATCATTTGAAAATGGAGTACTACTAGTCATTCAGCTAAGACCTGGATCATTGTCTGACTTATGGTTCCAATAATAGAAAATTGGAAAGACTTTAAATGAATGGCCTCAACTTCTATTTTAAGAAAGGAGAAAAAGAAAAGAAAATTTAATCTAATGTAAGTAAATGAATGTAGAAATTATAGAAAAATATCATTAATATCACATGCAAGTAAGATATTACTGAAGATAATTCAGAAACTTTTGCAGCAGTATATTGATAGAGAACTTCCAGAGGTTCAAGCCGGATTCAGAAGAGGACGTGGAACAAGGGATATCATAGCTGTTGTCAGATGGATCTTG
>NW_006922041.1:1137579-1140373 GCF_000298275.1 Orycteropus afer afer
GTGTTTCGTTCTGCTGTGCATGGGGTCGCTATGAGTTGGAAACGACTCCACGGCACTTAACAACAACAACAACAAGTAAAAGAAAGAATCAAAATTAAAGCTGAAATCAATTAAATAAAATGAAAAATATGTTTAAAAATCAGTCAAAATAAAAGGCTTTTTTTTTTTTGGAAGACCAATAAAATTGTAAACTTTAGTCATATTGATCAGGATGGCTGCACAGATGGGCTCAAGTATAGTAGGGATCATGAGGATTGGGCAATGTTTTGTTCTGTTGTACATCATGTCTCTATGAATTGGAAAAGGTTTGATGGCACATAACAACAACAAAACAACAACCAGGAAGAAAAACAACATCACAAATTACATGAAAATGTTTTCCCCTATAAGTTTAACAACCTAGAGTAAATAGGCAAGTTTCAAAAGAAAGATACAAAGAACCAAAATTCATTCATGAAAAATAGATAACATCAACACTGTATTTATTAAAATTCAATTGAATTTATTTAAAAGGAATTGAAAACTCTAAGCCACCATGACTTCACTGGTGTGTTCTGCCGGTTATTTATGGAAGAAACAATAATTATTCTACATAAAATATGTGAGAAAATTGAACAGGAGGGAATAATTTCTTCCTCATTCTATGAGAACAGTTATGAAAATCAACAGACATTACAGGTAAATAAATCTCTAGAACAACATCTCTCATGAGTATAAAAAGCAAATATTTGAAACTAAATTTTAGCAAACTGAATCCAAAATTATAAAAGTATAATACATTGTGGACAATTAGGGCTTATCCCAAGAATACATGGTTGGTGTACCATACAAAAATTAAATGTAATTCCCATGTTTACAAACTATAAAAGAAAACAAATATAATCATCTAATAGACAAAAAAAAAATTAACAAAATCCAACATTCATTTCTGATTAAAAATATTCTTAGCAAAGGAGAAACAAAAAGGATTCTTCAACCTGAAAAATACAAAAAGCTTAAAATTAATGTTATATGTAATGGTGGAAGATTGATCATTTTCTTTCAAAGATCAGCAACAAGACCAGGATGTCTGTGCTCTTCACTTCTGGTAAGCATTATATTGAAGGTTCTATCCAGTGCAATCAAGTAAGTAAAAGAAAGACATGCCATCAGGTTTGAAAAGGAAGTAGTGACATTGTTTTTATTTGTAGCTAACATGAGAGTCTATGTAGAAAATCTGATGGAATTTACAACAAATCTATTAGAACTAAAAAGTGTGTTCATCAAGACTGAAGGAAATAAGATAAACACACACAAATCAACTGGATTTCCAAATACAATCAATGACAATCCAAAATTGAAAGCAAAAAGGAGTTACTATTTATAATAATATTAACATATAAAATACTTAAGAATGAATCTGAGAACCTAATAATCTGAAAGCTTTGTTCCACTGAAAACTGCAAATTATTTCTGAGAGAAAGTGAAGAAGACTTAAAAAAAAATGGACAAAAGAGTTCTGATAAGATGGTGGAATAGGCGGGCAAACTACACAGACCCTCTTCAACAAAGAAAAGGGAACTAATTAACACAGATACAAAAGATAATCATGGAGCCCTGAACCTTGAAAGGAAGGATACTGAAGTGGAGTAAACTCCAACTAGTAGAAGAACCTGCATGAAAACACTAAAAAAGGAGACATAAAGAGCTGTGGTCTGCCAGTGATCCAGAGGGCATGAACAACTTGGATATTGCCAAGTGGTGTTAGGACCTAAGAATTAACCTAAAAATTGGCCCTGCTTCTTAGGAAAGTGAGGAAGTGCTGAAGTTAAAGTGAAAGTAAGGGAAGAAAAATAGCTATGACCTTGGCAGATCAGAGCAGGCTTTATTGGAGAAAAGCCTGTGAGAGTCAACTCTAGAAGCCACCATAGACAATGCCAGTTTCAGAGTAGAGGCCACCACTCCCTAGGGGGGAAATGTTGCCTCATTTATAGGGTGCTCTGGAGCTCATGGGTTTTTCCAGGAGTTGAAGTTTCCAGGAAGTGGAGTTGTTTTTCTGACAAGGCTAGGGAGAATGTGGAGTCTGCAGGCTGGAAACTTATCTTTGAGGTTTCACCAGGCAGGGAAGGTGTGGGGTCTGCAAGTAGAACTCATCTTTGAGGTTTCAGAGTGTCTTAGCCAGGTTTAGAGTAGCCAGTTTGGTACTTCACTGCTAGCCAGAGGCTACATGGAGGACTGCACTGTTGGCTGGTGAATAAAAGAGGAATCAACGAAGAGGGAGACAGGCTGAGCTATGGACTTTGGGCTGTCTGGAGGGAGTAGCCATTTTGAATGTTTACAAGCCATTAGACACTTTTGGATATTTAAAATGATAGCAGTCTCTCAGAATCCAGGGACCTAAGAAGAGGCTCCACTTACTGGGGACTGCAAGGACATTCCAGACATGAATGACTGGAAAGATTCCAGTTTTCAGATTTTTCTATCTTCCCTGTTCCTGGTTCCCATTTTTTTCTTTCTGTGGTTTTCCTCATCTTTGTTTTCCTTTTTCCCATTTTTTTCCTTCATTATTTTCCTACTCTACCTCTTTTCTTTTATTGCCCCCTCCATAAATATTGTGGGTTAACACCCCCTTTTCTATGCATATTTCTTTTGGCTTTTTAAAATATTTCTTTAAATATTTCTATCATTTATTGCCTTTGCTCTTTTTTTCCCCCCTCTTTTTGGTGATTGTTCCTGTGTGTTTATGTGGTATGGTTTTTATCCACTTCATTTTACTTTTTTGATGATTATTTGATTGTTGTCTAACTGAGTGGGA
>NW_006922041.1:1140612-1142411 GCF_000298275.1 Orycteropus afer afer
TGCTGCCAACTAGTGAATAGAGAAATACAGTACTCTGCTTACTCAGATACATCCAAGGAAAAAATTTTTTAAAAAAGTAAATTTTGGGTGAATCCCTCCAACATACAATCACTAATTAAATATAAATACAACAACATCACAATGTCGCTGGGAAAACAGATCATTAGAGTTCACACAAAGAAGCAAGTTAAAGAAGATAAAGTGGTAGAAACAAGGGAGCAGGATACAGACCTAGAACACATCCCTGAGGAAGAAGAAGCATTGGAACTCTCTGATAAGGAATTCAAAAGAATTATACTTAGGTATCTTCAAAGGACTGAAACATAGATCAAGGAAAACTCTGACAAAATTAAGGAAAACAGAAAAAACCTTAGAAGAATTTCAGAAAAAAATATGAGAATAAAAATGACAAAATTAATGAAATATTATAAATGATACAAAATCAACAGACATAAATCCACAATATTAATACTATATTTTTGGAACTAGATGACACATTGAAAGGGCAAAGGAGTAGAATCAAATCAATGGAAGACAGAATTAATGAGATTGAAGACAAATACCTGAATATTATTTTGGAAAAAGATCAGTCAGAAAAAGATAAAAACAAAATGAAGAAAGCCTAAGATTCATGTAGGATAACATCAAAAGGAATAAATTATGTGTCATTGGAATTTGAGAATAGGAACAGAAAAATAAAACCACTGAGAAAATTGTCCAAGATTTGTTGGAAGATAACTTCCCTGATATGATGAAAGATAAGAATATTTCAATTAAGAAAGTGCAACGAACCCCAAACAGGATAGACCCCGAAAGAAAATCACCAAGACGTATCATCATCAAACTCACCGAAACCAAAGACAAAGAAAGAATCTGACAGCAGTGTGGAAAAACAAAAAGTTACCTACAAAAGGCAACCAGTAAGCCCAAGCTCAGATTTCTCAGCAGAAATCAAGCAAATGACAAGGCAATGGGATGGTATATATAAAAACCTGAAAGAGAAAAATTTCCAAGCAAGAATTATATACCCAGTAAAACTGTCCCACAAATATGATGGTGAAATTAAGAGATTTCCATATAAGCAGAAACTAAGGGAATTTGTTAAAACCAGATCAACCTTGCAAGAGATACTAAAGGGAGTCCTTTGAACAGAGAACCAAAAATAGCAAACAACAGCCGACCATTAATACATAACATGACATAACCCAGAAACCAACAGAGCTATGTAAGTATCCAAAGTGAAATAAGCTTACAAGATTGTAAACAGGGAACCAGAGATATCAACTGGCAACTGAGGACTACTACAAACCAAAAAGTGGGAGCTATGTAAGTATCCAAAGTGAAATAAGCTTACAAGATTGTAAACAGGGAACCAGAGACATCAATTGGCAACTGAGGACTACTACAAACCAAAAAGTGGGAAAAAGTAGTGTAGTTACAGACCTTCTAAATGGTGAGAAAGTCAAGAGAGTTGCAAGATGGAATGGACTATTGTAAACTGAGGGAGAAAATAAAAAATCATAGGGTAACCTCAAAGAAAAATGATGAAACTTCATATCACAATTAAAAAGAGGACAAGCACAAATAGTTAGCAAATACTAAAAGAACAGCAACAAAGAAAATGATAACATGATACATAAACATAGTGAGCTGAGCACAGAAAATTATATGGAACAAAGAAACCAGGAACACCACAAAAAACACAAAAAAATGACCACAACTGATTCATACTTGTCAATAATTACATTAAAAGTCAATGGATTAAATGTACCTCTCAAGAGATGGAGAGCTGCAGACTG
>NW_006922041.1:1147840-1154708 GCF_000298275.1 Orycteropus afer afer
TGCATTGTAAATTTTGGTCAATGACATGAGACAAAGTATATGTGAACTGCTGTATGAAAAGTGAATTTACTCTGTAAATCTTCACCCAAATAAAAATAAAATAAAAAAAAAAAATTCCTTGAATCAAACAAGAATGAAAACACAACATACCAAAATATTTGTGACATAACAAAAACAGTCATTGGAGGACAATTTATAGCAATAAATGCACACATCAAAAAAGAAGAAAGAGCCAAAATCAGTACTTTAAACCAACATCTCCAACAATTAGAAAAGTTACAGCAAGAAAAAGCGTACAGTCACCAGAAGAAAAGAAATAAAGATTTGAGCAGAAATCAATGAAATAGAAAATAGAAAGACAATAGAAAAAAATTAAGAAGACTACAAGTTGTTTTTTTTTTTTTTTAAAGATTAATAAAATTGATAAACCATGGGCAAATTTAACAAAGGGAAAGGGGAGATAATACACAAATTACTCAAATAAGAAATGAAATGGGTGACATCACAACAGAACCAACTGAAATGAAAAGGATAATAGCAGAATACTATGAAGAACTGAAGAGCTCTGGTAGCATGGGCACTTGTAGCTAACCAGCTCTGGTAGCCTAAGGCACTTGACTGCTAACCAGAAGGCTGGAGGTTCAAACCCACCAGCCACTTCTCGGAAGGAAGTTTGAGCAATCTACTTCCATAGTGATACTGCCTTGGAAACCCAAGGAGGGGTTGCTGAGTCGGGTCTGACTCAATGGCACATAACAACAACAACAACATGAAGAACTGTACTCCAATAAATTTAAAATTCTGAAAGAAATGGATGGATTTCTAGAAACACACTACTTACCAAAACTAACACAGACGGAGGTGGAACAGATCCACAACAAAAGGATTTGAGCAGGTTATAAAAAAAAGTCTTGACGCAGATGGTTTCACAGGAGAATTCTACCAAACATTCAGAGAAGAACTGACACCAATACTACTCAAACTATTCCAGAATGCAGAAAAGAATGGAATCCTCCCAAATTCATTTTATGAAGCAAATATAACCTTGGTACCCAAACCAGGCAAAGACTTCACTCAAAAGGAAAACTACAAACCAATATCCCTTGTGAATAAGGATGCAAAAATCTTCAACAAAATCCCAGCCAATAGATTTCAACAGCATATTTAAAAAATAATTCTTTATGACCAAGTGGGGTTTATATCAGGTATACAAAGATGGTCCAGCATTATGAAAACAATCAATATAATTCACCACATAAATTAAACAAAAGAAAAGAAACACATGATCATATCAATCCATGCAGAAAAGGCATTTGATAAAATCCAACACACATTCTTGATAAAAACTCTTAGAAAAATAGGAATAGAAGTGATATTCCTCAACAAAATAAAGGACATATATGAAAAACCAACAGCAGGAACCAGACAAGGATGCCCTCTATCACCACTTCTATTCAACATTGTATTGGAAGTTCTAGACACAAAAATCAGGCAAGAAAGGGAAATCAAAGGCATCCAAATAGGTAAGGAAGAAGTCAAACTATCCCTATTTGCTGATGACATGGTCATATGCATAGAGAACCCAAGAGACTCAGTAAACAAACAAACAAACAAACAAACAAAAAACTGCTGGAACTAATTGAGAGATTTAGCATAGTGACAGGATACAAGATCAACACCTGGTCGATTCCTCTACACCAGCAAAGACTGCTGAAAAGCAAATAAGGAAATCAATACCATTTACAATAGCTACCAAAAAAATAAAATACTTGGGAATAAATCTTAGTAGGGACACAAAGGAACTGTATAAAGAAAAATAGTAACTCAGGAAACCATAAGAGATATACATAAATGGAAGAGCACACCATGCTCATGGATAGGAAGATTGAATATTGTGAAAATGCCAATTCTACCCAAGGCAATCTATGCATTTGATGCATTCTAAGTCTAGATCCCATCACCATTCTTTAAGGATATGGAAAAACCTATCACTAACTTTATATGCAGTCAGCCAGTCCCGGGACTACCAGAGGACGGGTGTTAGTGTGGTGCAGGCAGCTGAAGTCCACCCCTGCCCCTGCCTGGGCCACAGGCCACAGTAAGCCAGTCCCTGGACCAGCGGAGGCGGGTGTTTGCATGGGGCATGGAGCCATCCCCAGGCCACAGGCCGCAGTAAGCCAGCCCTGGGACCAGTGGAGGGAGGGTGTTTGCATGGTGTGTGGAGCCCTCAGGCTGCAGTAAGCCAGCCCCAGGACCAGCAGAAGGTGGGTGTTTGTCCCTGGAGCAGGCTGGGTAAGCAAGTAGGGTGAGGGAGACCAGGAAATGAGTAGAGCAGTGTAGAACACCTAGGGTGAAAAAACTTGTCTGTCAGTTTGTTCTATCATGATGGCTTCAGTGTTGCTGTGAGGTTGGAGGCTTTGCCACTGGTGTTTCAAATGCCAACAGGGTTACCCACTGTGGACAGATTACAGGGAAGCCTCTAGACTAAGACAGACCCAGAGGCCATCCAGTTCTCAAAGAATTGGCCAGTGAAAACCTTATGAATAGCAGTGAAACACTGTGTGATATAGTGCTGGAAGGTGAGTCCTTCAGGTCTGAAGGCACTCAAAATATGACTGAAGAAGAGCTGCCTTCTCAGAGTAGAGCTAAACTTGATGTACATAGAGAAAAGCTTTGAGGACCCCCATTTACTGATGTGGCATGTCTCAAGATGAGAAGAAACAGCTGCAAACATCCACTAATAATTGGAACATGGAATAAATGAAATATGAATCTAGGAAAATTAGAAGTTGTCAAAAATAAAATGGAATGCATAAAGATCATATACTAAGCATTAGTGAGCTGACATGGACTGGTTTTGGCCATTTTGAATCAGACAACCATAGGATCTACTATGCCAGGAATGACAAATTGAAAAGGAATGGTATGACATTTATCATCACAAAGACTGTTTCAAGATCTGCCCTGAAGTACAATGCTGTTAGTCATAAGATAATATCCATACACCTACAAGGAAGACCAGTTAATACTAGCATTATTCAAATATACATACCAACCGCCAAAGCCAAAGATTTAAAAAAAAAAAAATGAAGATTTTTACTAACTTCTGCAGTCTGAAATTGAATGAACATGCAATCAAGATGTGTTAATTATCACTGGTGGTTGGAATACAAAAGTTGGAAATAAAGAAGACTCACTGGTAGTTGGAAAATATGGCCTTGGTGATGGAAATGTTGCTGGAGATGGCATGATAGCATTTTGCAACACCAATGATTTATTCATTGCAAATACCTTTTTTCAACAACACAAATGGCCGCTATACATGTGGATTTCAGCAGACAGAGTACACAGGATTCAGATTGACTACATCCCTGCCAAGAGGTGATGGAGAAGCTCAATATCTTCAGCCAAAACAAGCCAGGAGCTGACTGTGGAATAGACCATCAACTGCTCATATACAAATTCAAGTTGAAGCTGAAGACAATTAAAACAAGTCCACGAGAGCCAACATATAATTTTGATTATATCCCTCCTGAATTTAGAGACCATCTAAAGAACAGATGTGATGTATTGAGCACCAATGACTGAAAACCAGAAAAATTGTAGGATGACATCAAGAACATCATCCATGAAAAAAGCAAGAAGTCATTAAAAAGACAGGAAAGGAAGAAAAGACCAAAATGTATGTCAGAAGAGACTCTGGAACTTGCTCTTGAAGAGAGAGTAGCTAAAGCAAATGGAAGAAATGACAAGATGAAAGAGCTAAACAGAAGATTTCAAAGACCAGGTTGAGAAGACAAAGTCAATTATTAAAATGAAATGTGCGAAAGACCTGGAGTTGGAAAACCAGAAGGTAAGAACATGATCAGTATTTCTCAAGATGAAAGAACTGAGGAAAACTTTTAAGCCTCGGATTGCAATATTGAAAGATTCCATGGACAATGCATTGAATGACGCAGGAAACATCTAAAGAAGATGGATGGAATACACAGAGTCATTATACCAAAGAATTGATAGATGATCATCAATTTCAGGAGATGGTATATGATCAAGGACCAATGTTATTGAAGGAAGAAGTCAAAGCTGCATTGAAAGAACTGGCAAAAAACAAGGCTTCAAGAATTGATTGAATATCCATTGAGATGTTTCATCAAATGAATGCTACACTGGAGGCACTAACTCATCTATGCCAAAAGATTTGGAAGACAGCTACCTGGCAAACTGATTGGAACAGATCCATATTAGTACCCATTCCAAAGAAAGGTGATCCCACAGAATGTGAAAATTATTGAACAATATCATTAATATCACATGCTAGTAAAATATTACTGAAGATAATTCAAAAATGGTTTCAACAGTATATAGACAGAGAACTTCCAGAGATTCAAGCTGGATACAGAAGGGGACGTGGAATGAAGGTTATCATACTTAATGTCACATAGATTTTAGCTAAAAGCAATGAATATCAGAAAGATGTTTACTTGTGTTTTATTGACTATGCAAAGGCATTCCATTGTGTGGATCACAACAAATTGTGGGTAACATTGAGAAGAATGGGGATTTCAGAACACTTAATTGCACTCATGAGGAACCTGTACATAGACCAGGAAACTGTTGTTTAAACAGAACAAGGGGATACTGCATGGTTTATAATCAGGAAGGGAGTGTGTCAGGGTTGTATCCTTTCACCATACTGTTTGATCTGTATGCTGAGCAAATAATCCAAGTACCTGGACTAAATGAAGAATAATGTGGCATTAGGATTGGAGGAAGGCTCATTAACAACCTGAGATGTCCAGATGACACAGCTTTGCTTGCTGAAAGTGAGGATGACTTGAAGCACTTACTGATGAAAATTAAAGACTGCAGTCTGCAGTATGGATTACACCTCAATATAAAGTAAACAAAAGTCCTCACAAATGGACAAATAAACAGCATCATGATAGATGGAGAAAAGATTTAAGTTGTCAAAGACTTCATATTGCTTGATTCTACAATCAACGCCAATGGAAGCAGGAGTCAAGACCTTAAAAGATGTACTGCATTGGACAAATCTCTTGCAAAATATCCCTTTCAAGGACTGAAGAGCAAAGATGTCTCCTTAAAGACTAAGATGTGTCTGACTTAACCATGGTATTTTCAACAGCCTCATATGCATATGTGAGAGCTGGACAATGAATAAGGAAGACTGAAGAAGAATTGACACTTTTGAGTTTTGGTGTTGGCGAAGAATGCTGAAAGTACAGTGGACTGCTAAAAGGACTGAAATTCTGTCCTGGATGAAGTGCAGCCGGAATGCTCCTTGGGAGTGAGAATGGCCAGACTTTGTCTCATCTACTTTGGTCATGCTGTCAGAAGGGACCACTCTCTGGAGAAAGTTGTCATGCTTGGTAAAGTGGAGGGTCAAAGAAAGAGGGGAAGGCCCTCAACAAGATAGATTGACACGGTGGCTATGGTGAGGGACTCAGGTATAATAGGGATTGTGAGGTTGGCACAAGACCGGGTGGTGTTTTGTTCTGCTGTACATAGAGTTGCTATGAGTTGGAGACAACTCGACAGCACCACCACCACCAACAACTTTATATGGAAAGGGAAGAGACCCCAGATTAGCAAGGTTCTATTGAAGAAGAACAACAAAGTAGAAGGTCTCACACTCCCTGACCTTAAAAACTATTAAACAGCCACAGTAGTCAACACTGACTGGTATTGGTACAATGACAGACACATGGAAAAATGGAATAGAATTGAGAACCCAGAAGTAGATGCATTGACCTATGGTCAACTGATCTTTGAAAAAGGGCTAGGATCAATTAAATGGGGATTAGATTGTTTAACAAATGGTGCTGGCAAAACTGGATATCTATTTGCAGAAAAATGGAACAAGATCTGTACCACACACCATACACAAAAACTAGCTCCAGATGGATCAAAGATGTAAATGTGAAACCTATAACTATAAAGTTTCTCAAAGAAAAAAATAGGGGCAAATTTAGGGGCCCTGATACATGGCATAAATAGACTATACATGGCAATAGATACATGGCATAACCCAAAACACACAAACAGCAGAAGAAAAACTAGATGAATGGGACCTTCTAAAAATTAAATTTTTATGTGCTTCCAAAGACTTCTCTAAAAGAGTAAAAAGAGAACCTATAGATTGGGAAAATATATTTGGCAACAACATATCTGATGTGATAGTTGGAGCTGTGTGTCAAGTTGGCTGGACTACAATTCCGTGTGGTTTAAGCAATTGTGACATGGATTGTTCCAATGATGGGATCAGATGTATATGTTTTGAGCAGCCAATCCATTGAAAGGGAGTTTCTCTAGGGTTGTGGCCTGCTTTTAGTATATTTACAGACATCCTCGGAAAAGAGACACTCTTCTGTGGATCGGAATTCTGTTGTGCTGCCCACAACAGTCCATGAGCAAACAATCCACACTCGCCCTGGAGATCTTGGATTCGTCATTCGTTGGAGTCAACTGCCAGTTTACTGCCTGCCAACCTTGAGTTCCTTGGCCCGTGCAGTTGTGTGAGTCGGGAAAACCCTCCAGCTGGACGTTTGATCCAAGAACTTCGGACTTGCCAGCTTCTATAAGTGTGTGAACCATTTTCCTAAGATAAATTTATCTTTCTCTCTATATATAAGGTTTTTTTTTGTGTGTGTGTGTGTGTGATTTGGGTGAAAATTTACAGAGCAAATTCACTTTCCATATAGCAGTTCACTTTGTCTCATGACATTGACTACAATTTACCACAATGCAACAGCTCCCTTCCCACTTTCTCCCCATAGTTACCTCTTCCCTGTGTCCATCCCTCCATGCACTCCTGCCCCCTGAGCTGTCTCCCTGTGCATAAGCAGCC